>NW_009723297.1:1282-83394 GCF_000703405.1 Apaloderma vittatum
TTCCCTTGAAATTTACTTTCTGTGGAAGATTTGAAGGGCTTTTTTCCTTAATCAACTTTACAGCTAGCTACTGGCAGTAAAGAGATTAACAGATATGGGTTTTCTCTTGTTGGACATGTCAGCACTTCTACTCTCTGGGAAATGTGGCATGCTGAAAAAATGATATTTGCTCTGTCTCAGAACAACACACTTAATCAGCTAAACAGGTAAGTCTAGAAAAATATAAATTTTTGAAAAGAAAACGTGATACAAACCTACAAGTTCAATCTTGATGGCTTCCAGCTCTTCATCAGTCTGTATGACAGACACCCCAGGGTCTAGAAGTCCCAAAAGTCAAGCTGAGCTACAACTTCTGGAGCTTCACGATGGTAGTCCTATCATCTTAAATGCAGACTTGCAAGAGCTGGGAAAATATGAAGATCGTAGAACCACAGAATGTCTTAGGTTGGAAGGGACTTTAGAGATCATGTAATCTAACCACCCAGTCATGGGCAGGGATGCCCTTAACTAGACCAGGTTGCTTAAGGCCTCATTCACCCTGGTCTTGAACATCTCCAGGGAGGGGACACCCACAACCTCTCTGGGCAATTTACTCCAGTCTTGCCAACCTCGTACTGAAGAACTTCTTCCTAAGATCCAATCTAAACCTACTTTCCTTCAATTTAAATCCATTTCCCCTTGTCCTATTGCTAGACACTTTTGTAAAAAGTCCCTCTCCAGCCTTTCTGAACAATACCAACTCCCTCAGCCTATAATCTAAGTAGGTTCTCAATTACTGATCTCTAAGGAAGAAAGTCTAAATCCCTGAGTTCTTCTTAGCTCACAGGGAAATTCTTAGTCTTCTCTCTGGGTGATTCAAGTCCAAATTCTACAGAAAGTGTGTTCATTTTTATCCTAAAAGTTCCCAAAGTATTTTCCAAGTCTATATCCCATTTCTACAAAATAAAATGAAAATTCCTTTTAGTCCAATGCTGGATAAGACTGCAAGAATCATATTGAAGTTGATGGAAAAATTTAGCAAGTCTGACAAAATTTAGCATGTCTGAATAATATTATTAGAATAGTAGTAACATTTCATCTTGGAGAATGATAATTTTTAAAGAAATATTTGCATTAAACAGTTTTCCATCTTCAGTTACGTTTAAGTTTAATATCTTAAAATGATAAAATTTCATTTAAAATAATCTCTAAAGATGATTAACCACTTTTTAGATTTGTCCCACTAAACAGCTTCTTTGGCCATGATATCATAGTTAAGTTTTACACTCATGTAAAGGAAACTTAAACTTGCTGGTTTTTTTTGTAAAAAAAAAAGAAAAAGAAAAAGTGGTAAGTATTAACAAATTCTACAAACAACAGAAGAAAATACACTGCCAGGAATGAGGGCTTTTTTCATTATATTTTTGATATCTTATTTGTACATAAAATACATGGGGTTTTTTCACACTATATTTAGGTATTACCTTTACCCATAATGTCTAAATTTCTATGGCTAGCAGACCTCAAATGTGAAAAGATTACTGTTTTCTTGTCTCTCAGGAAGACAGAAACCCCAAAAAATAACACATTCTTAGAATCACAATTTTTGTCCCAAAGGCAGCAAACGCCTCTGACACCTCCTTCCACTCTCATTGCCAGTTTGGCTCTGGAGAGCAAGCTGTGTGGATGGAGTTGACAAAGATCCAGCAATTTTATACATACAGTAGTTTAGTCCTTTAAAATCTGAATTACAGTCCACATTGCTTTCTCCTGGAAAAATTTTTCAGGATGGGAGAGGGTATTCCAATGACAACATGACTATGAATTTATTTGAAGAATAAGAGGACCCCAAAGTATTCATTTAGATTTTATTATCAGAACCATCTATAGTGAAGCAATCACTTCACTAGTATGCCCCTGAATCATGGCACTGGGGTGAAGAGTTAAAGTTTTATTCTTCATCTTCTTCTGGACATCACGTTACTCACTCGGCTTTCTTATCATTGCACAATATAACTCCTCCCAAACATATTTAGAACAGTTACTTAGTCTGAGTAACACCTCATTTGATAGATAGTCATCCACTGAAATCAATACACTAGCTATGGAGTAAAAAAGTCATTGATAGATGATATATCAGATATATCAGATATATCAATACCAGAGTTTGTCCAAGAAAATATGTAAACCACAAAGGAGGAATTAATGCAGCAGTATTTCCATAAATATTGTGGTCAATTTACTGATTCCACTGTCTGCTCAGCATTTGGTCTCTTCCTTTCCTAGACCTAACTTGCCCCAACAAACTCTAAAATAGTGCCAAACCAGTAATGGTTGCTACAGTTATTTTCTCATCTGCTCCTGTTCAGAGGCTGGAGGCTTTTGTATACAATTGTCCTGCCCTCTATTCCTCTTCCAGAGCTGGCAGAGAGGGTTGCCCATGTAGATCTGAAAGAAAGCTAAGGGCAGAAGAGGACAATTCTTAAATTCTTGGTATGGATGTAAGAGGGAACAGAATTACTGGTTAAATAGCAATTTGCTAGCTTCAGAATAATCAAAGAATTCTGATTGCAGTGATGAGGAGAGCAACCGAGTACATCTGGCTTTCAGGAGAGTGGAAAGTCTCCTTTTATGCCAAAGCTAGCCCATAAATGTCTGGCTCTGATCCCAGCTTTGTTGGCCCATTAAGAGCACTTTTATTTGACCTTTTTATTAATGTCAGTGTTGTTCCGAGCACACACATGTCTTAGATTCTCAAACAGCAACAAAATTACAAGAGATGGTTTTATAAGAATTAAATATACATTAGGTAGCACTGTCCTAAAGTACTGGCTTGTCTGAAATTAGTGAAAAGAGAGGTCAGTTTGTGCATCTGGAGCCTTAGGTGCCAAACAGACAAAGAACAGATTAAACAGGTTGTGACCTGTTTAAAGTGATCATAAGAAACCACAGCATATGATGTAAATATAAAATCTTGCTTTGGGATTATTTACGTCTTTATTATAGTCTTCCTTATACAGGAAGTTTTGTTGTTCCTGGTAGTACTATATCTGTCTTAAGTCTCTCTTAGTTTCCAAAAATAATCCTATTGTGTTTCTTGGAAATTATTACACATAAGATTCAGTGGTCTGTCAAAAAACACATGAATATGGTGACATTTAAAAGTGATGTGTTTGTGTCATAAAATATGACAATATAATGAAAAGATTTTTAGCTCTCTTGAGAGGTTTTTTTGTGCATGAACAGGAATTGAGCTACAAAGGTGAATATTCAAATGTATGTCAGACATGCAGATAAATTCAGTTTGGAATTTCATGACGCCTGGGGAGGAGCCAACATGAAATTATTTATGTAGTGTGCATGAACATTGTGACATATAAACATTGTATTTGTTTAAATTTTCATCCATAGGTCCAAGTCTTCAATAGATCAACAAGTGAAAAGGACCTCCGTCTTGGAAATTTTTTTACTACAGAACAGAATGACTCAGGGATTTCTAGTGGATAGAGTTAAAGCCATTTATTCAAATCTGGTCCAAGCTGGTAGTGATCATAAGTCAGTACTGGCTGCTGTGTGTGTGTCTGGGGGGCTGGATGATATGCATACATATGTGATAGGACTTGGCAGTCAGATGCCAGTTGCTAGTGGACACTAATCTGTATAATGTAGAGTAACCTCACACAACCTGCTCCTTGGGAATCTCAGCCAAAAGGCCAAACACAGTATGGGCACTGAGACAGAGCTAAACTTTCCACCCCATGTAGCAGCTTCTTAAAACACACATTTCAGCAGGGCGGGTAGTGAGAATGCTGCTTTATTGCCGTTGTCCATGTTGTACCGAGGCTGTGGAAAAACTGAAGAATGGAGCTTCCAGCAGGACCAGCCTGGTACTTCTCATAAACCTCTTTTACATTCCACCATTGTGCTTGCTTTTGGCTGGAAAATGTTAATCACCACCATCGGCTTGTGCCTTCACCATGGCTGACAGAAGTTTCTCATCTGAACATAGCTTCGCAAGCTGCTTTTCTTGTGACCCAGTTAGAACTAGAGTTAAATATTGCTTGGTAGGAGATGCTACTTTTAAATTGAGTCCACACTATATCACTGAATGCCTTTTAACTTACCTGTTAAATGCCCAGTTAAAGATGACTGTCAATGACTAGAGCTCTGGAAATGGGCCAGCACACCCATGGCCTCACTCCTCAGTCAACACCATCCTTCAGCAAGGCAGGCTGGGATGGGCCAAGGACAGCGATGGGAGTCAGACACAGCTCAGCCATTGCAAGGCACCATCACAGATCTCAAGCCTGGACAAATCCCTGGGACAAGGACAAGGCTAGCTCCAGAGGCAGTAAACAACATCATCCAGACTCATCATCCAGCAAAATCGTGGAAGTAGTCTATGGACCAAGGTCCTGGTCTGGGTTAGTGCCCAAGCATGACCATGCCTGCAGGGTGTCTTCATCTTGTGCAGGGACTGAGAGAGGGGCAGGAACCTCAGCTCAGTAGCAATTATGGGTGAAGAATAGGAAGCCCCTTGCTTTTGTCTTTTTATTTCAAGGCCACCAGCTGCACTACTTCTAAGTTGACCCTCAGCCCAGGAAGCCAAACCCTGGTTACTGTGGTCAGTGCTGTGGGATCTTAGTGAAAAAATCAGCTTGGAGCACTGACACAGGTTTGCTTTTGGCTTTTTGTGTTTAGTGGATATAAGTGTTACAAGCACTGAGGTAATCTTAAAAGGACTTGTAACTTTTTCAGATGTTTCCAGAAGGAAACTCTACTCCACAAACAAAGCTGCTATACATGTGAATTAAAGATGTAGGATGTACAAAAACATTTTGATTTCCTAAACGTTCAGTACTAGCCAGCATAACCCACGGCATTTCTTGGTAAACAATCTATGATTTACACCTTCAGTAATATAATAGTTGGGACTTTTGCAATACATAAATTCTCTTGGCCCAGAAGATGTGGGGTATATAATGGTCTGGTCAAAATCATGATCTAAATGGGAAAAGCTTTGTTACATATTTCAGAAACTTGCGATCCACATGGAGAAAGTTAGGAAAGAGTATTACTGAGATGTTAGTCTTCATAATATATGCAAATCAGAGGCAACTTTTCAGGCTGACTGGCATAGATTTTCTCTCTTTTTTTTTTTTCTTTTATTAAAGGGACTCTATCCCAACATGCAGAACATAGACTAGTCAATCACACCTTTGGAAAAAGTGCTATTTTCCTATTGACTGTAACTTCTGACTTCAAAATGTAACTGTTGGGGTCTTTTTTAACAGAAATTTCTCCAAAGTTGCCATAGGAAACTGCATATTAAGTGTGCTAGTTGACTTCATCTTCAGACACAAGCACTACGGTCCTTCTTTAGTGGCTTCGTGTTCCTCTTGAATTCCCCTTATGAGGTTTTACTCTCCTTCTATAGACTTCAGACAGAAAATTTTAAAATATTTTTTCCTCTGAAGTGATCCTTTAAGAATAATAAACAGTTTAATTTAAAGATGTTAAAGTTTAACTCATGGCTAACATTCACAGCTTTTTCTTTCCTTTCTAACATTTGCATTGTTTTTCATTTAAAGAAAAACAACAAAGAAGACATTACATGACAAATGAGAAGTAGTGAAAGAGTTACACAATATTGAAAAAGTACATAATATGGTAGTGATAGTTAAGCCTCAAAGTATGCAAAGTTTAATTTGGCTTAGATTAGCACCCCGAAGTTCTGGTCCCTATTAAAAGCTGTGTTTTTGACAAGAAATTGGACCACATATCTTCCAATAGCAGACTGTCTGGTTAGAATTACAACATGTCCTGTTTCTTGTCACACTGAAAATGTCATAGGATTAGTTTTCCACATGAAGAATTCCTCCTTCCAACTCCAGTGTGATCTTTGTAGGATAACAGGATACTGACAGAGATTGTATGTCAGTGGATGCGTACAGAAGGGACAGGCAAGTGTACAGAATGTGAATAAAAGGGATCCATCAGCAGGGAATGAAGAACAGAAAAGTACATATAAGTGCCATGAACGTATGTCATTGTACACTCTGAGAGCAGAGGTCATCTCTTTCACGCAAAGGATAAGTAGTTGTCCAGGAGTGGTAAACACTGATGTGAAATCAGGCTTAGCATCCTATAATAATGTTCTGAAAGAATGTGTAAGATCTAGCTTTCAGATGTCACACAGACATCATAATGGAATTGGAATAGCTTTTTGAAATCAAATCTACCTGAAAATAAAGACCATAGATACACAGAATAATTTGGGTTGGAAGAGACCTCCACAGGTTTTCAGTTTGTCAATGAAGTAGCTACTCTAGTTATTGATTAACTGCTATATATGAATAACTGGGGATAGAAATACAATACATGACATATCTTACTGACTTGTAGGTGTCTCATGCTTGGGAATTACTCCAGAGTCAGAGCATTAATATTGAATTTAGACAGATTTCTTTCTGAGGATGCCATATCTTTCCCACACCTTGTTGAGTTCAAGACTCTGAGCCAGCCCTATTCTCCAGAAGAGGTACTGGCTTCTGAGGAACTACTCAGCTATCTAAACCACCTCAAGCCACCCTGTGTCTCAACACAAATCTCAGCCACACACCCAGGCAATCCTGTGGACTCTCCACACACTTGGCAATATCCTATTGGTTTTGGCCACTCCCATGCTAACCAAGGCCTTCACGGCAGTCTTTCCCGAACCAGCCTGAGCGAGGAAACTTCTGGTACTGTTCTGTCCCTTCCATGGCCACAGACCTCACTCTCTCACTTCTGCTGAAAAATATAAGTTTAAAATAAGTATAGCTAAAGCTGCCAATATCTTTCTGAACCTAGAGGACAGCCTGTGGAGCACTCTCCTCTTTCTTCTCTCCAATTCTGGCCTTTCTCACTTGCTTTCCATTGTCTGCTCAGGAGGGAGAAGAAATGTCTCCTGATGCTTTCCAGGCAACTGTCACCACTCGTCTTAATTGCTGCCAGAGTGGGAAGGAGGGTCAGAGGAATGTCCCAGGCACTGGAATTTTTCCTTCTCTGTGTTAACCCGCACCTCCATCCACATCAGACCCTGCTACATATGACTCAGACCTTTTGTCTTGCTACATGCAAGCTGGAGTCCTGCCCATTGGGCTACAGCAGCAGGGACTTGTTGAAGAACACCCTACTTGCCATCATAGCTTTGCAGCCCAGCTGGGACTCACGGTCACTTCTCTGTCCAGGTCACATCGTTTTGACCTCAATGTTTGCAAATGTCACTTAACCTTCAGAGTAAGACTGCCCTGGGAGCTGCTCATTCCCAGCCTCAGCCTAGGTACTTTCCTGATCTTCTGCAGATGCTGGGCTGGCCGTCACACTTCTTCCTGAGGCCAGTGCCAAGCAGCACCTGCTCCTCTCTAGGCACTGCAGAGAGAACCAAGATACTCAGCTGTCTTGGCCCTCCAATGAAAATACCCATCCCCGACAACTCCAGACCTCATGGCTATGCCACATCTTGCCTCTTTCAACATTTTCTTATTTCACTCCCTCATCTGGAGCAAATATGGGAAAAGAAGCTTCACAAGCCTTTTCTTCTCTCACTCATCCCTGGCAAGTGTATACAAGGAAATTGTGGTGTTGACAAAGACTTTAAAATATATGACTTGATCAACCAAACATTTCTGCCCTTCCTGCCAGGCAGAGAACATGCAGAGGGGGTTGCCTCCTTCTCGCACACCTCTGCCCTGCCCATTCCCTGTTGCCTTAGTGGGCACTGTAGAAGAGGAAAAGACCTGGGTAATTCCTGCCAAAAAACCCCCACATCTCTCCCTTGCCACTATCTTGGCCACTGAAACAGGATATGCCAAAATAACCTTCAGCTCCTCAGACGGAATTGAAAAAGTGCTTTTTATCAGTGAGTGACCCAAGGCAGTAAGTCATGACCTTCCCTGAGCTGTAACTTCAGTTTACCATGGCCAATGTCATCCTCACCATCAAGATAACAATTGAAAATAGGCCCTGTGCATAACCAGGCAGCTCCATAACCTGTGAAAGCCCAGGCATAAAGCTTATCCCTGTTTCAAATGAGACCAACAAGCCTAAGCGTCATGTCTTTTTGGGAGACAGCCACCTGCTTCAGTAGCTGAAGCTGGAATTTCCCTGGCAGGACAAGTAGTCTCACTAAGAAGACAAGCCAAGGCAAGTGGAAACGTGGCTGAGGCATCTACAAAGTTGGCACGTGTCTTTTGTGGTGCATAGGGGAGAGCGGGTGAACCCCACTCCTGCCAAGGAAGGATTCTTGAGATAATCAGTGGCTCTCTTTGACTTCTTTCCCAGTTAAAGGTTTCCTTGGCATATGTGAGTACAATTTATAATCTCACACCATTTAAATTTTTGGTACAATAGAATTTATGTTGCAGCAGATGTGAGTTGGTCTCGGTCATAATCCACTCTTAGATTAAAACTCTGAAATGACTTTAAGTCTTCCAGAAGTTACCATAAAGTTACATCGACTTTGCAAATATTTTTTAATTTTGTTTTTTTTGTCTCACATATTTGCTCTGGATTTGATTCCTGAGGATCTTTGTTCATCTCGGGTATCACAGTGAAAGCTATAAAGAGTTGTCAAATATTTCCTCCTTTTGCTGCAATAATTTAGACTCAAAAGCCTGCATTATTTTCTCTTGAATGTCTAGTAACATGAAATCATAACAAGATTTAGGCTTCAAAATTACATATGACTATCATGCAGTTTCCATCTTCTTTCATAAAACTCAAACACTTTTGATTGTATCATGTTAAATTGTGTGGCTAGGTGAATTCTTTAACAGAAGGGGAAACATAGTAATTGTTTATAGTCTCAGGTCATGGAAATGGCATGAGATTTCAACACAGGACTCAGCAAAACCAAGATTTTAATTCACATTATTTGTGTGTTAATTTGAACACAGTTATCTTAATTTAGTTGCCTGAATATAAACATTGCCTATCTTCTCGATTTTTCTTGATATTATATTCCTCCTGGTCTCCAAATGTTATTCCAGAAGGGATGAAGTATCTTCTGTATCTTCTGTGTTTTACCTGTAGCGTCCCAACTGCACTAGAAACATAAGATAAATGTCTATATCTCTACATGTAAGTGACTGAACGGAGTTCCATATATCCACTGCTTTTCAGCCAGCAGGTATCAAGCTGTACTGACTAGTAGATAAATGAAAACCTGGAATCACCTTCAAATACATGTCGACTGTAAAGACTGAGAAAGCAGATCAAATGATTTTTCATTCTTTATTAAACTGTGAGAAATGGAAGCTACTCATGTACTGAAGGAAAGACAAAATGTGGTAGGTATATGTAAAACTCAAGGGAGGGAAGAACTCTCTAAACGTGGCTAAATCTCAAATCTCTTGTGAGCTGCTTTTTTTTTGTTTGGCTTTGTTTATGTGTGTGGTGGGTTGGTTTTTCTGTGTTTTTTTTGTTTTGTTTTGTTTTTAAATCAAGCGTATGTCATATTATCAAGGTTATCCATGAAAAATGAGTCATAGAATAACATCTGATTTGTCTTGGGAAGGTGAGGTCTTCCTGTTGGAACTGTGAACTTCCTACTACTCAAACAAAAGGGAGTGAACATCCTGAGCCAAAAAGCGAGACAGGAAGTGTCTGCCGAGATAGGATGAAACCATAAATGGAAGGTGGCCTAAAGCCTGACAGAAGAGGTATTATTATACAAAGAAATTATTTTACAAAGAAATGTAAAGTGTTTGGAAGATTTTAGTAACCTTCAGATTTTTTTCAAATCTTTTTCATAAGCATTTAGCTTTTAAAATATTTGCTGAACCATATGCCAGTTGTAAATGATGAAAAGCATTAATATTTTTTTCTTGAACGTACTTTATAGTACATAAGATCAAAATATGCCTATCACCTTTGGAGTTCAGTTGCAAATTTCTCCAAGAAGATACAATTTTTTTTTCTCTGATATAATGATCACTTCATAAATGATTTTAGGGTAGGTGGAATTTACCAAAACTGATTTGTTGACAAAAAATAAAAAATTCTATATTTTAAGTCTGCCTTGATTTCAAGGCTTTCAATAACCTGCTTTTCAAGTCTTTCTCCTTTATACCAGAATAAAGAAGGTTTTCTACACCTTTTTATTGATGAAGATTTCACTGACATAAAACAAATAAAAAGTAACTCGAAACCATGACATATTTTTTGCTGTATCTAAGAGCAATCAGTAAATAGCATTCAGCCAATGCTTGAAATAATGCAGTCTAGCTGTCCTGTAGTAAAAATTGCAAATTTCGTAACACATGAAACTGTTCATTTCCCACCTTATCTGTGGACATACATTTCAGTCCAAGAGCTTCTTCCTTGCCAGGTAGACTTCAGACATATCATTGCTTAGGGCCCTTTCTACTTCCAGAGGAATGTGGATTGGGAAATGTTGAGAGAGAGAGAAAGATTAGGCAAGTAGAAAGTTCTAGGTTGATTAAATGAATCGTCTCTTCCCAAAACAAATTAAAAATATGGAATAGATAAGTCTACCTTTCCATATTTTCAGTGATAAAAGATGTCTTCTAAGATCACGTTGGAAACATGTATACTCATCCATGTCCTTACGCATTTACAGAGGGGAAAATTTGTAAAGAGATAACCTCAACTAGAACAAAACCAGAAATAAAAAAGTAATTAAGACTGATTTTCTGTATCAGTCCTTTCAGATAGCAAAATTCAGGGCTGTTCAGCTTGCAGTCCTCAGGCTGGACCTAACCACTGCTACTCAGGGAAACTCAAGAACCACTTCTCGCTTCAAGAGAGAAGGACTGCATCAGATGTAAACCTGGAGCCCTGTATAGGCTTGAACTGAAAAGTAAATTCAGCAGTGCATTGGGTAAATACTGCTGGTGGATAAAAGTGGCCTGTTTTGAGGTTGAATCACACTTGCAGCTGACTAGAGGCCGCTGAGGTAAGGGATGTGTGGGGAGACAGGTAGGAAGGGGAGGATAATTCTTGTAAACCCAGCAGGAAGGATAGAAACCAGTACTGTAGAAAGAAGAGGGTTTGAATATCAGAAGCAGCTTCGGTTTTCTTTCCTAGCTCCTTTTCTTTGCTAATAGCTGCAACAGGGCTCCCCTACCAATTTCCTTTTAACCCGTCTGTGAGCAGTGCAGCTCTGTCTGGCTAACGCAGCTTTGGGAATGAAGAAAATGAGAGATGAGGATGTTATTATCCTTACGGGCTGCTTGGGCCCCAATCCATCTTTTTTTTCTGTCCCCCACTTTCCTTTTTCACAATGGGCTTCTGTGAGGAGAAAGCAAGAGCCTCTGGTGGTCCAGACTCCCCTCTGTGTTTCTCTCCATGCCCCAGCCTGAAGTAATGCTACGGCCCTTGCTGAGGGATCCATGGGCATGACCCTTCCCTCCTGCTTGTGCTCTCCGTGGAGGTTTTGCCCCCATGGCCCATAACACCTCATTTTCTTGGACTGGGCAATTTAATGTGGAGGAGACAGAGACAGAAACCTAGGAAACTATCTGCAGTGCAGAGTTTCCTTTCTCTTGCCTGCCCCCTGGTGAGAGGCATGTCCAGCAGCCCTGGTCTCAGAGGGGAGATGCTGGGCACAGGGGCTGTGGCCATGCCTGTGGCAGCCAGTGAAGCGAGATCAATGAGTCACAAAAAGTGTCCCAAGTCCTATTTCTGATCTGCTGTGAAGTATTTAACTGTTAAGCTCTCTGAGAATGTAGATACTTATTCAATGCAAGTGAGAGTTCCATTTGCTGTGTTTAGGAGTGAGAGGTGTTCACATCATAAGGGCAATTAGAAATGCAGCTCTCAAACTCAACAGGAGTTGACTTTACCTAATTGTGCCTCAGGCCACTAAACAAATTCCTCTAAATGTCTGCGACTTATTAAATTATTCTGCTTTTTAAGATAGTAGAACTAGGGTTGCAACATAAACACTCTTTTAGCCATAGGAAAGTTTATAATGCTTCTACACCATCTTCCTTCAAACCGATCTAACAGAAAGATGAAAACCGTTTACTAAGGAACTGTACAAATTACTCTGTGTAAATTCTTCTTCTGAAGTGCTAAACATGCTGATACTGAAATAATATTTTTATTTGGAGAAATGGACATCTGCTGCTGAGGGAAATAATTTGCAAGACATGGATGGATGATCAGTTTGATTGCTTTTCCTCAACTGCTGCAGTTCACAGCCTGGCACAGAAACTTGTATAGACAGTTGCAAGCTGCTCGTATTAATACCCTGAGCAGTGAAGCGAGATGGCTGAGGAGCAAGCACACATCTCCCTTTGCTCCAGGATGACAGTGACCTCTGGCAGAAATACGAGGTAGATAAATCAATCACTTCATCAAGACGTGCCAAAGTTCATCTGTTAGTGCTTGAGGGCCCATCTTCTGCTTGGGTATCATATGTCACATAATTTACAAACACAGAAAAGCAGCCTCTGTCTTGAATAGATCATGATTTTAAATGGATGGAACAGAAAGCAAGCAGAAGAAATATTACATGCGAGCACAATAGCAGTAATTTTATTTTAGAGTCTTTGCTGGGGAGGAGGGAATGAAGAAATTGAGAGATGTGTAGGAGGGTTTAGAGTAAGAAATCAACCAGCACAAGGGAGATAACATCTAAAAAAACCTGTACAAAATGCTGATGAAAACATTGTTCTCCAAGTATCTCTGTTTTGGCTGCTTCAACTTGAATCCCTGTCTGGCTCCACTGCAAAATTACTGAATACAGTTCTTTGAAGAGTGCAAAGGAAAATCTGATTTTCAAAATATTTCTTCCAGATAAGTATTTTGCAAACTCCATTTCAAAACTCTATCACTTCTTTTGGTGCATATTTTAAGCTGTGTCTGCAGCAGACAACCAGACCATGTGTGATTGTGCTGGTTAAATACAGTACAAGTTTGGACTAGCAGTGAAAGCACTCATTTTATTTGGGAGACCCAAATCAGGTTCCTAGTTCTACTATAAACTCTGTGGGTGAGCTTTAAGGAATTACTTCCCTTCACCACACCTTCATTACAGATAGGAAAACTGTTTTGGTTTTTTTTTTAAATCACCTTGGGATATAAAAAATAAACTGCTAAAAAGGAGGTAAATGCTGCTAGTAATTAAAACCATGAATGAACAGTGTGAAAGGCAGTTCCTCAGTTGCTGGACTACTCTGTGCATCCCCACTAACTGTTCTGGCTACAGTTGTGCTGCTGGTGGGAGTGTGTTCTGACACAAACTCCTTATGCCCATGTTGCCTAATTAGGGAATGTGTTAATTTAGTGCTGTGACTGTTGTTATCTGAGGGCAGCCAGGGTCTATGCTTCTGTAAAGAAGGAGGTGAGTAGTGTGCCCATATCCGAAAAATAAAGTCACGCATGTAGTTAAATTAAATTTATTTACGGAATATAAGCTCCTCCAAATTTAAGGGTTCGGTATCGGCTGAGGAAAAGATCAAGCTCAAACACTAGCCCTTGACAAAAGAATGATAATCCAGATTACCATACACTCACCTTAATCAAGCGGGGAGTCCCATTCTCATCTGATTTGACCTTGCTAGGGGTACTTTAACCAGGCAGGGGGTCCCATTCTTGCCCGATCGACCTTTGCTAGGGGTCCCCTAGACCAAGGGGGAGACTTTACAACCTCAGAACTGCCACAAGGTAACTCCAAAATGGCTGCTGCAAGAGCCCTGTTTTAAAGACTAGTCAATGATGACTGTGGTCAATCATAGCCATCTCGGCTTCTTATTGGCTGCTGGCCAACTTCCTGGGTGTAACCGAGTCCTGAGCAGCCCAGGTCCCATAGACAAGTTCGGACTAGCCCAGGTCGCAGATTCCCTGGAATCTGCCTAGCAACAGCTCAGCTGGGGGGAGGAAACACCTGCCACAGCTTCCAACAAGTCTCATCAGCTGACCATGTAATGGAAAAGGTGTCGGCAGCTGACTTCTCTCCCATCATGAGATGCAAAAACACAATATGTGGAGGCAGATCTCAACCTCAGATGTGCCTAACTCACTTTATAGTCACTTGGCTTTTGGAGGCATGATCATTTATTGAGGCACAAGTCTTCTCCTTCCTTAAGGTAATGGAGTTAAACCTTTACTTCAAGCAGTGGCGTGTACAGGTCCCAGATTACGTGTTTAAAGCTGGTTAAGTCCACTTGCGAGCATGTAGATAGGTGTTGGTCTAGACACAAAAAAGAAAATAAAAAGAAAAAGTACTTTTATGAAATCAGTGACAAAATATTACAGATTTCATATACAGAATTTGCCAGATTGAGGGATGAGGAGAGGCAGAAATCACTAGTAGACACTTAATGCTCAAGTGGTTGGCTGCCGTGATATTTCCTGTTATGTCACAGGAAATATGTCTGAGATTCATAGCAATATTACAACACTTCTGTTAGAATCAGTGTGTTGTAGATGGAGAAGTTAAGGTTTTAAAGAATAAATGATTTTGAAATTAAAAGTTTGAAACTAGAGGAAAAGGATTCTAGCTCTTAAGAGTTCTTCTGAAACATGTAGCTGCTGATAAGCACAGATTTTGTATCCTCTTTTTCTTTCAAAGTCTATGGGTTACACTGGAAACACATGAAAAAATAATAAGAAGAAATGGAGTAATCCACATTAGTTGTGAACTTCATGATCACACAAATCCAACTATGTAACTAAAAGCTGTAGTTACTCTAGGATAGCAGTGCATAATAATAGATCATTCTGTTTATGTGTCTAGATGTATGCACACATTTTCAGTAAGGCTTTCAGCAAACATTGATCTCTCTGAGTAAGAGGCACAACATGCTCACAAATGAATCTTGAGAGATTATGGTAGTGTTCATTTCTATCTTTAGACTGACCACCCCAGCTTTTCCTGACTCACTTTCCATGCAGGTAAAACAGAGATAGTGTTTATCATTAGCAGCATCTTAACGAGCATGTTACAGTAAAGTCCGGAGGCTGTAGTGGAGGCTGGGGTTTCCAGGGCGTTGCATGGTGGAGATGCACAGCCCACTCTTGTTCTGAAGGTACCTTTTTCACATTAATTTTTCATATTCATATTAAAATCTCCAGGGATGGAAAAGGTAGCATCATAATACTGTGGTCCTTAAACTGTTTTGGTGTCACAGTTCTGTGGAAAAGTAGTGACAAAGAACATGGAAAAGCAACTATATAACAATTAAAAATATTTGTCTGACCTGTTTGTGTCGCCTGTACTTTCTTCCCTATAAATAAGAAGGCTATACACAAGCACTGGAAAAGAGTCGTTTTCTTCTTCCCCTCCCTGCCCTCCCTTTCCTGAGGTACAGCATCAGGCTTTCTCTCTCCACCAAAAGGACCATGTGGTAAAGCGCTTGCTTGAGACACACTGGCCTTTTCTTCTGGTGGAAAAAAGGAGCTCCTGTTTTATGGTGGCCTGGAGGCTGAAGAACCGCCTGCTGCCAGGGCTGCTACTCTAATGGTTTCAGCAATCAGCCTGGCTCCAGCTGAGAGGCGAAGTGGTCGAGCCTCTGCTTACCCTCTGTTTGTGCTGTAACCGGGAGCAGCTTCTTTTCCCTGCTCCCACACACCCCTTGCCCCGGGCTTGCGCTCATAAAACCCCGAGCACAAAAATCATTAGAAAGAACAGTCCATCTGCCTGTGCAAAACGATGTGTTGAGTTTCTCTCTTGAAGAATGAGCCTTTGCTTCTCTTTTCCTTCCAGCTGCTGGGAAAATGTCAAGATTAGATGAGTCACATGGCAGATCAGATCTGAGTAAGAGCTTTTTTCACTTGCTGTTTGAGACTGTAAGAGCAAGTTTAGTGCTGACCCCAATGCTTAATCAGAAAGAGGTTTTAATGTTTCAGCAGATTTTGGAGAATTAATTGCTGACATCTGGAGTATCACAGAAACTGTTAATAAAATTTTTTTTTTAGTTTATTTTTAATGTTCTAGATCAAAAGCAAACAAACAAAGCTCTCACAAGATAGACTGTGATTCCTGGCTACTTTGGCTACTTATTTGTGTTTTCTTAACCTTTTATTTACCATTAGTCTCTAATGCACTTGAAAAGACATATGACAGGATGTGACTTGTAGGCCGTTTTAGGAAATGCCAGGCACTAGCCTTAATGAGTTGCTTATTTTTTTTTTACCAGCAACTGCTACTCTGTTATTGTGCCTGCTAAAGTTATAGAAAAGAATATTGCTGTCAGGCTAGCATGTGTTAGCAACTGAGCAATGCACAAAGCTGCTGCTAAATCTGTTATGTTTGCTTTTGTACCAGACGCTGCTGAGAGATAGTTCACATTAGGGCCAAATGTTCAAACACAAGTGAAGGAATACTGATGCACTGACACTTGTTTGCTCTTCTGTAATCAAAATCTGATATTCAGAATCATGTCAGGAGTTTCTGCATTGATTTATACACGGGCATATTACCTCTTTGCAAGCCAGGTAAAATCGTGGAAAGTTCACGGCTGTTTTGCTTAAGGGTCCTAGTCTCTTCAATTATTATGAGAGATTAATATATAGGAACTATAAATTTGCAAAAAGATTGTAAAGCTCGCTTTCCATATCCATCCAAAGATTCTTGATTAATAGAGACACGAGTGGATTTAGAAATCTCTCTAGGTACCTAAACCCAAAATCAAACCTATAGCTGTTTCTGAAATGTATAGCATGTTCTGTCCTTGGTCTTGACAATTTTCTTCTGTGAGTTGTCTGAAAGCTATTCTGTATCTATCACTTGTTAAGGTGTGAAGTACTATGCTGGCAGATCTGAACTGCTCTACTGTGAGAAGTGGGAAATGTTTTTAAGTAGCTGATTGTGTTATTTTTTGTACACACTGAAGGCCTTTTTATTTGCGAGGCCTCCCAAAAATTAAATATCATTCAATTCCCTATTCAAGCATCCATGTAGTACCTGTGGACTAATCATTGGTCATCTGCAGAGTATGGACAGGCTCCGTTTATTCAGGTTGGGTTTTTAGCTGTTTTCTAACTTCAGAAGCATATGTGTCACATTCAAGAAAATGTCCTGAGAAGGCAGCAAGGAGAAGTCAAACTCTAAAAGCTATACCAAATATAGAAAGTCATCAACTGCGTAAAGCCTTTTATTTCTGTCTTCAGCACAGAACCCTGGCCCAAAGAACCATGCTGAAGAAAGGATTTTAGCAAAATATCTCGAATAGTCACAAAAGTGAGACAAATCTTCTTCATCTTTTTCTTATCTTCTTGTGTTGTAATGTTGAACGCAAACACACTCTAAATCACCAAGCATGCAGTCAGTTCTTCGTGCTACTACCTGGATGTGCTAGGATTGGTAAAATGGTTTAAAACAATTTCTAATAACCATATGATGATGCTCCTAATTCACTGCTAGAGATGTGGTTAGGTCAGGTTAGAGATGTGATTGCAGGTCAGGGCTTTTCCCTCCAGCACCGTATTCCAACAAAACTATTCACAGTTTTGCAAAAATACATGTTCCATTTTGAATTGCCACTTCTCTCTCCCTCTTCCTCACTGCCAATATGAAAAAGGTGGGGCAAAAACCAGACTTCAAACAGGGCAGGTGCAATCCAGACACTTTAAAACTAGAAATTATTTTCTTGCGAACACTGAGAAATTAAGGGGCTCATATTTTTAACTGAACTCTTTTCAATACATATTTTTTCTTCCTGAAAGTTTCCCAAAAATATTTAACGGTTTTCCAACTAGCTCTTATATTTATGTTCTATTCAATCAAGACAGAGAGCAGAAACCATTTTTACCCCCTCCTCCTCCCCTCTGTAGGGGAGGATTAAGATGGCAGGTTTCCATACAAGTTAGAGGACTTTTTTCTCCAATGTTTCTCATTTAATCACTTATTATTCAAATGTGATTGCACATAATTTCCTTCTTTCTTCTGTATCAGACTCTCTTGCTGTCAACTGTCCTGAATTTCTGTCCTTTTGCCTCTGTGCATTAATGCTTCCTCCGTTATGTGATGAAGTCTGGACATTGATTGGTTTAATGCCCTGTTAACCTGGAGGCATTGACTGGAATCTGTTGCCTTAGGTTAATCCCTCTGCTTTTCACCTTCCTTTTTGGATAATATGCATTACACCGTGTGAAATACATGCCAGATTCAGTAGTGATTACGTTAACAACAGTGGGATCCTGCTTGGGGATACGGCTGAGGATGTAATGTCCTTGTAGCACCAGATATTTTGTTTTGGTAATTGTCTATATAGTTTCTGCCTGCTGTTTTGATCCTGCTGTTGCTATTGTTTGCTGGAGACTCATGCTGCTGTGTCCTGCCTCCCCGCCCAGCCTAAATTCCATTGTACCCACCCCACGGGCCTTTTGTGTAATGCCAAGCTAGCAAAAATCCTGGCATCCAACTCTTTTGTTGCCAGAGGGAGGTATGTGGGAAAGGCAGTTCACCAAGCTCACTCAGGACCTGGCACACGCTGCGCAGCCATTTCCAATAGGCATCTCTTGGCCTGGGGAATGATTTTGCTTCAGGTGCACACATATCCACTTTTTGTGGGGTTTATTTTGCCAGCACAGAAAAAAAAATGCAGATGTTAGGATTTTGCACTATGATTTTTACACTCCAAGTGGCATGTTGTACTAATGCATTATTATTATTACATTAGTCCCTGCAGGCCTTCCCCTATCTCTGAAACACATTGTTCTTGCAGCATAAAAAGACACAGTCAGAAACAGACTCCAGCACAGAAAATCTTGTAGGAATTTACAGTGACTAAAGGAGGATTTAGGAGGGCCTTAGAGCCCATGTCTCTGAGAATGACTGGGACCACCCCATTTTCAAACACCACCCTACTCTTGAAAGGACATGAACCAGACAGAATTCACAAAGGATCATCTAAAATAAACAGAAACCACCCCATGTCTAACCCAAGCCTCCTCCACACAGGCTCAGAAGTACCCTGAATAAAGAAGTGGGAGACGCCAAAGAAATGAGCACCTTAAGTAGCCCTCCCCCAGAAATCATAGACTGACCACATCTTGCTGCAGCAGAAGATGTGTGGGTCTCGGGGCACTCATTTCCTCAGCCTCAAGGAGGACTTTGAACCCCAATTGCGCATCTCCTCAAATAACCCACACCCAAACTCTGGGGGTTATACCTGGTACAGCCCTCCATGGCAGCCAGGAACACATTCGTTTTCAGGGCAGGTGCTCTAGTACAGTAGCATTCAAGGAGGTTTTCTTCCTGTTTCGATGGCTGCAAATACACGTGATGTAAGACAAACACTGGACAAAACCAGAAATAAACCAGAGAGAAGAGACTGCAACTTCAGCCACAGCAGTCTAGGCTAGGAGGGGTCTCTGGCTGGAGATGACAGAAAGCTGTAAATACTACAAACAGACAAAATTTGATATATTTTGAATGCTGCTTTCAGAGCAAAGCAAAAAGAAAATTTCTTCACATCCCTGCTGTATGTCCGAGGCAGACAAACATTCAGGTAGGAACAGCCAAAAAGAAGAGCAAAATAGCCATGCAGAAATAAGGGATTTGAAAGGAAAAAGTTGTTGCTTCTGGTTGCAGTCACATGTGCTGTGAGTCAATACACATCCACACTGAAGAGATTTCCATCTCAAGCTGCTTGTTATCACTTCTCCTCCTCCTCAAAGGCTGTGGTCCTTTCTGGGCTGCTGGAATAACTGTTTATGCAATTGTGCCTGAATCCATTTCATTCAGAATGGGGTAGACTGGCAGAGGTCTTCTTCTCAGGCTGTTCAAAGCAACCCAGCTTGCTTCTGCTGAAATAGATTGAGGGATGCTCGCATGAGGAGTAGAGATGGCAGACTGAAAGGAGCAGTAGTTTCTGGCACACACAAAACCCATAAATTTCAAAAGTCTTCACTGTGAATGATTTGTGTTACTCTCCTCATGACTATTAATATCAATGACATTTTTCTGTGTGACATTTTCTCTTCCTGACTCATACAAGGGAAGATGGGCCACACAGAATGACCTAGAGTCTGAGATTTTGCCATTTCATTGCTTTCTTTCCCTTCCTTCTGTTTTATTTCTCTGGATTTTTTTCTTTTTTTTTTTTCATTTTTAGCAAGCCATTAAAGAGTGATGATTCCTTTCTAGAAAACAAGTATTCAATAACCAAAGTTTTCTCATAAGCACAGGACTGTGTCCTTCATATACAGCTGCTGTGCTGGTAGTCTTGAGTCCTGCTTTTCTGACCCATACGTCTGTTAGAAAATCTCTGTGGGGCTCTGAGTCTTTCCATTTTTCACTTGGGCTGTTGTCACACTGTTGTCGAACAGAGAAATAGAATCTTATTTCCACCCTTTGATTTAGGGAGATTAACATTGGGGCACAGCCCTATTCAGAGTTCATTTTCTTTCCCATCTGTGGATTTTAAGAGCCTTGAGACAGCTGCCTTGTCTGGCCAATGTGAAACCAAGTCTGTCACATAGCTGGAAGGCAGAAATCGGTTCCCTTGACTTGGAATAATAGTCTTGTTTTGGTTTTCTCTTACTTTTTACTTTAGTTTCTCTCAAGTCAATATTTACTGCTGGACTATGTTGTCCATTAAGTCTCCCTCTCCCTGATAGGGGGAGGATTGCAGCTTGGAGCCTGCTGACAAGATCTGCAGCTCAGTAACATTCTGTTGGCATCAGGGATACTCAGGCTTTGCCAAAACGAAATGCAAGGAGACTCTATCTGAGATAGGTCACACACTGTGTTTTGGATTTGATTGCTTACATCTGTTTGCCGTAACTATCCATTCATGGTCCAGGAAAAACCTTTTCTGGAGCATGTCATTTTTCTCTGCTCTCCTAGTCAAATGCTTAGATTCACTCTGTAATCTCTGTGCTGTTCATCGGTCAGAGCAACAGCAGTTGCTAAGTCTAAGTGATGAGTTCACTACTGCGAAAAGGGTAGTAACATATTCCAAAACAAATCAAAGATGTATAAAATGTTCATGTACAGCTGCCTGTGTTGATACTTGTGGATGCTGAGTTTCCAGGTGTTCTTTTCCTGATTTTTGTCTTTGTTTAGTTTTTTAGGGTGTTCCCTTTCTTTAGCTCAAAGGTCTTAATTTTAGAGAAAGAAATATTGAATAACATCTTCGTCCTTTGGTATCAATGGCCTATTTGGACCCTACTTGGGACTTTTTTTTCTTTTTTTCTTTTTTTTCCCCAAGTAAGTGGTATTATTTAATCTTTTGGTCTCTCATGTGAAGTTACTGACATCACCATTTTGTTTTTTCATGTATCCTCATGTGTTTTTCTTGCAAGAGCAATGGAAAGAGAAAGTTACTGACTGTGCACAGGTCAAATGTACAGAACATAATATGGATGTGACCAGAGCGGAACCAAGAAGGCAAACAAAATTATCTAAGTGGTAAGAATTTAAGAGGAGTTTGATGGAGTAAATTAGAGTCTTGTCTACAGTGAATATTCAGCTACATAAAAGATGCTTCACCATGACAGAAATTCAAAAAGTTCAGGAAAATTCAAACAGTTCAATAAAATCTATCAAGGAAAAATATGTAAAAGCCTATTTTTGTGCTACAAGATACCATCTTATTAGCACTGTGTGAGGGCAGATGACAGTGGAATTATATTATTGAAGAAGGAGCCTGGCAACAACATAGGAAATTACATTGGTTGGTCCTGATGTCATCTGTGCAATTTTATGCAAATTTCAAATGTAGGTCTATTCCAGGAAGTGAAGGTCTGTATGTGATCTAGGTTCCATAGCCTACCTGAAGATTCAAAGTCCTCTGAAGGACAGAGATTTTTCCTTAAACTCTAGAATAAACTGCTCCGTGGCAGAAGCCAAAGAAACAGAGTTGCAGGACTGTTTATTTTGTTTTATTCTAAGCCACAGTAATTGCTTGGCTTCCTTTTATAAGATACCTGCATACATTGTGTTACCTTACTGATTCAAGGCTGGGCTACCTAATGTGGCTGTTCTTGTCTGCTTGTATTTTCATTTCCCTGGGCATGTGTATACGTTGTTATATTTTCTTTCTCTGTTGATTGTTTTTCCACTAGGTTCTCTGCTTTTACTTTTCCAGAGCTGAATACCCAAAGTTATATAGCCTAGAAGAATAGACTTCTAGGTTAGAGCTTACTTTATAATAGTTTGCTGTCTTATGTTTCTTTTTTTCTCTCCACATTTGGCAATGTCTCAAAGTCCATGTGCCAAACATTGTATAAATAGGAGGAGCCATGGTGATGCCCTAAGCAGCTTACAATTTAATCAAAGACAGGAAAACAAGAACTAATTGTAAAACAATAGGAAAGATACTGAGGGCAATAATAAAAATGTCGTGTATTTAAATAGGCTCAGCATGCACATTTTGCCCATAGTTCCAGATCAGAAGTCCAGTGACTTTGACACATGCTTTCCATGAAACCAAATGGCTCCTCAACATTCTCCATCTTTTCTCCCCTGTGCTGCTCACGGACAAGCTGTCCTGATGTTTGCCCATGCAGTGCTCTGTCCCTCCTTCTAACTGCTCTGCCACCTAGAAGTGTTAGAATGATCCACATGGCGCTGCTGTCCAGATAGTATATATGCGGATTAGAGTATGTAGAAAAACTATACTAGCTGCAGTCAGGAGCGAGGTAATTTCCAGAGGTATTGACCCTTCTTCAAGTCTATTTTTTCCAGAAAAGAATATTCACAACTCATATATCCCCTGCTACTCAACACAAGCTACCTAAACTAAGTGATGCCATCACCTACTGACTGAAGAGGGGAAGCCTGAGGCCCTCATTACCCTGCTGTTAAACCTTGAAACTCCAGGGTGGCACTAAGCTATGGTTCATCTTCTCCCCTCCCACGAATTCACTTGCAATTTCTGCTCTGTAGTGTTCTGATGCTAATCTGTGCTACCCATCAGTTGACTATCAAGTTAGCTGCTTTCACTTCCAGATTCATACTCAAAAGCTGCTGTTCCAGCCCCAGAGAACAGCCTGGAACATGGGGAGCTGTGTTTGCAGCAAAGAGAAAACACCACATGCATTGGGCAGACTGAGGGTCCAGCCCCATCTCTTTATTTTTCTTTTGTGCAGTTGCCTCACAACTTATTTCAAAGAACCCATCTATACTGTCTATTTATATGGGTAGCTTTACTGTGAGTGCCTTTTAACCTTCTGCGTGATGACTGTCTCATGAAGAAGATGACTGCTGGTTTTCTTCCTTTAAAGATGAGCAGGCAGAAACTCTAGTGCTCAAGATGTCCTGGCATAGCATCTCTGTAGTGCGTATGGCCATACTGTCATGTCTTAGCAATCTTCTGAAAAGTTAAGGCTTCTCTTCTCTCAGCTGCTACCCTTGGAGGTGCTACAGGCATATACCCTCTCATTTCATTTGAAGAGAGAGCAAGACTTCCCAGCCTGACTCTTCTGCTCATGTCCTGTGACCTGTCTTAAGCCAGCCAGATAGAGGTATAAACAGAAGGTGTCACTATTTCAGGAACATTAGTGCCTTTATGGAGAGTACTGGGAGCTGGAGGAGAAGAATAGAAGAAGGTAAGACAGAGGCAATACTATTTGGAGGAGAAAAATAATTTGAAAGGCTATTTGAGGAACCGTCTGTGTTTGTCAGTGGTGCAAATCCCTAAGACAGTGCTTGACTCTCTGATCACACAGCTCTTCACGAAGGTCCTTTTCACAACAGCCTACCAGGCAAGGAAGTGCCCTCTCATCCATAAAGGATGCTTCAGTCAAGGGTCACTACAGAGTGACACACATGGCATGAGCTTCCTTCATTGGGATAAGCATTAAGGATAAGCACTAGCCTGTGCTGTGCTGGCTTCTGCAGCCAGCCCTGGGACAAGAACAATAAAGGCATCCAGGCTGGGATGCCTGTAGGGTCGAGAGTTGGCTCATATGAGACCATGGGGTTGGTCTTTGCCTTCCCACTGTCTCCTGAAAGAATGTTCTGCAATGAAGTTAGGGAAGGAAAATATGAAAACCATGACAACCAAATTTAAAAAATATTCCTGTTTAAAGAAGGGTCTTTATGTCTCAGCATCAGTTTTCCTCCCAAGAAAATTTATATTTGATCACTTCTCTGACCTCTTTTTTAAATTAGTTTCAGATATGTATTGTGCTTTGCTTGAGGTGGTGATGGTCATTTTTTCCAAATGGCATTGAGACTGATTTCAAATGTGGCATATTTTCCATTGTCATGTGGAACTTCCCTCCTTTCTTTCCTAATCAAAACAAGCTTATGTATTTTGACATATATGACAAATAGTTCCCCTGTGAAGAATAGAGGCCTAAGCTATTTTGCGGAGCATAATAGAGAAAATAAAAAGCTGACGGAAAATGAACTTTCACTACTGTCCTTAGAACAGTGGTCATCTTTACCACTTCATGAGATAGACTAATGCCATAGGCTTTGTTTCATTAATAACTGCAAGATATACACAAGTCCTGCACAGATTCCTGTGCTCACAATAGTAATCAAAAAGTGTTTATTTCTTTCCTCCGCTTGATGAACACATCTGACAAATCTAGCACTTTGTTCCCCTTTCTTATAAGTTGCAGCATGAGAATGTCCATCAGTGAAGTCATAGAGAATAACCTACTCAATTTAAAGGCTTCCTTAGTTCTCTGTGAAACCTAATTACAAAAAATTTCTAATTAAAATTTTTTAAAATTACATTAAAAAATTACTCAATGATGTCTAACTGATAGTAAAAAAGTATGAGATTTTAAAAGATGACTGAGTTATTATGTGCAAGTGTCAAAGGTGTCTATGGTGTCATTGTAAACTCTGGCAAAATAGGAGTGAGTTCTAACAGTACTGGAGCCATGGAAACATCCTGCTTTTTGGTCTGGTCCTACGCAAACAGAATCTGTCTTATGTTCAGTGGAAACTTTGATCTTGCACTGTGTAAAGGTGTTTGTACTTGTCATGAATCATGTAAATATGATTCAAATTAAAGTAAAGCTGAAGTTGGCAAAGTGTTTCTTTTCATAAGAAAGCCATCATGTCTTCTATTTGGTTTATCCAATGTAGGAAATGAGTCACAACACTAATACAACATGAGGCAAAAACCTAAGAAAGATTCTGGAAACAAGAAACATTAATGCACTTATTTTTTGAAACAATGCCTTCAGTCCTACTTAGCACCTGGCTTAAAATCTTATCATAGTTTACTAATTCCTCTCAGAATAACGTTTCCTAGGCAGTTTTAGGATTGTCTCTTGCGAATTTGAATTTAAACTGCTTCTGTGGCAGTATGCTTGTGTCATGAGTTTGAGTCTGGCGAGTTTTTTTTTTGTTACCTGGAGAGGGTTGTGGGGTGATGGTTCCTTGTGAAACTCCAGGTAAAAACCCTAGGTAAAAGTCAGACCCACCTGCGAACTGGGAAGATCGACAGCAGCGAAATATCCAAGATGCAGCAGCATGTGGAGGACCTGGTGCCAGGGTGGAAAGAGACCGTGCAGGAGTGGAGGACGTGTCCGAAATAACATGCGTTTCTGAGACTGGTCCCATGCTGCTGGGAAGGACTCATGTGGAGGGAGAGGGTTGCCTCCTGTGAGGTGGACACCACATGGCATCAGGGAAGACTGCGAGGAGTTCTCTGCTGCAGGGGGAAGGACAGCTGCGGAAAATGACTAATGGCCAGACCTACTCTAGCCCCCCATCCCCTGGCCCCACCATGCTGATAGTGGGGAGGTGGTAACTCAGAAGAAAGAAGAGGCTGGAGGGGGAAGTCTATTTAATATCGAGTTGTATTTATTTTCTCTCACTATGCTACTCTGGTCTATATGATAACTGGTGGTAGTAAATTAAATTTATGTTTTCTTCCCATGTCTATTCTGGTTTTTGCACATGAGCACAAGTGGTGAATGAACTCTCTCTGTCCTAATCACAATTCTTGAGCTTTTTTAGTTGATTTTTTTTTCCCTCCTCATCCCTAAAGGGATGGAGGGTTATGGGAGGGGTGATCGATCAGCTGCATGGTTCTTTGTTGTTGGGCTGGGCAGCCAACTCAAACCACGAACATTTAATGTTCCAAAGAGAATCAGAGAAGGAAATCTTCCATTACAAGGTGGAGCATACTGTTTAGCAGGCAGATGGAGCTCAAGATATATGGAAAAATACTTCAGGGAAAAAAGAAAGAAAATATATTTTCAGTGCAGTGTTTGTCAGCCTGTGTATATGCAAGTGCCTTTAATATTATTGGTAAAGTTGATGAGGAATTTTAACTCCACAATTGCCCAAGGAGAGCGTGAGTTTGAAGCAGTTACTGCTGCAAGGAGAGGAATAGGTCTTGCTTCCCTTTATGGGTGCCACATACATTTTTACTGTGGTTAGTACAGATGTGTATTTTCAAGTGAAACCCAGTTAAGCAATACTACATGGTTCAGATATTGTAATGTCTGATAACAGAATGGAGTAAATGAGACTGAGTAGATGCCGGTCATCACAGGCAACTCAGAACATAAAGTTCATTTTGTCACAAGATTCACTGTCACCACATTTTCTTACATGTTTCCACTCTACTGCAGCTCAGAAAGGCTTATGAATTGCCTTACTTTGCCATTACATTGCTCCAAATTTGCAACAGACTGCACTGGAAACATGTCTTTGCGTGTCCTTGAAGTGCAATCATGCCTTTTCACTATGCCTTCATTTCACCATACGGGAGTTCCTTGGACATATATGCATTGCAACATGGAGAAATTTTAAAGTAAGATGTAAGATAGTTTTAGTAGTAACAGTCTTTAAGAGAGTGGGAAAGACAGTGGATAGTAGGAAAGCCAATATGATGTTAATAAGGTGGTTGTGGTAAGATTACATGGTGTGAAGCACTTCTCTGTTTAGAAAGTTGTTACTTATGATGTCCACAGCCTGTTTACACACAACTTTAGTATGTGACCATAAAAATACATATTCAGATGACCATCAGAAATAAACTGCACAAATGGTCATATCACCATCTACAGTCCTTACTGATATAACTTCTTTTCTTGTCTATCAGCTTTCCTAGGTATAGAAAAGGAATTTTTACTTCAAATTAGACATACAGCTGCAGATTTCTGTACTATTGGTAAGTCTAGATTTTTATGCAGAATCAAAAGTTCATGAAAATTATTTAGGTAGCATAAAATAGTACCAAACTGCATCATTAGAGGCAATCACTATCTGATAAAAAAGCCTGAAGAGAACAGTAAAATATGTCCTGACTTCCAAGATTGCTAAACATCATGCCAGTGTTGTTCATTAATTCTTGCATAATTGAAGTTATATCAGTTATCAAGACAAAAGGAAAAAAAACCAAATATTTTTTTACAGATATTCATCTCTCCAGAATGGATCTTTCAAGACCTGATCTTATTTTTAACACCTGACAGTTTTATTACCTCGAGATTAAAATCCTAAGAAAATAACAAAGGGTAACAATCCCAAAGTACACTACCAAAAACACAGAAAGATGCATGATATTAAGGACTTTTGAAATTTCTTATATAGCGTAAGTAAAAGACTGAATTATGGAGATACATTGAAAGTTCCCTTATTAAAAAGATGGAGTGAATATTGCATTGGCTTCTTGTATCTTGAATGCCACCTTCTTGCAAGATATTTAATTATCTGAATAGTTGCAGAGACCAAAGCCACTGATATAAATGAAACTTCTAAGGTGTTGCATATAGAGAAGAAACTATGCCGTAATCCCAAATACATAAGAAAGTATAACTATTTTGCAGAAATCTTGCAGTAAAATGAAGCCAAAGAAAACCAAATTGTGTTCTATGTGATGAAGCTACACTGTAAAGGCCAGGTGACTTCCAGCACTATAAATTTGGAATAATTGTGACAAGACTTTCACTACTAGAATTAATTTTTCTTTGTCTTAGTTACTGCATGATTTTTTTTGAGTACTTTGACATTTTTATGGGTATCAGTAGTGGATTCTTTTCCTTATTAATTTTTATAGCACTGTTCCACAGAAGTATATCATTAAACTGTTGAAAAATGAAACTATTCAAAAATCTGAAGTAAAGCTGACAGATCCAATAACCTACTGCCCCTGATACCTTCCTCCATGCTACTGTAATTTTTTTATTACAGTAGTTATTTTAGGCTAAGAGTTGCTTATTTTTGAAAGCTATACTGAAAATGTTATTTATATTTATATTCATACATACATTTTCTTGAGGTAGAGTTGCATGGCATTTGATGACATTTTGAAGTACTGAAGTACTAAATTAGTTTGGTTTTTCATCAGGAAGGAAAAAAAAAATCTATTTGTGAAAAACAAACCACTGTGCTTGCCCTGACTAATTTGGGCTATTATTTATATATTCTTCTATGCTCTATTTCATTTCTGCCTTTCTTTCCAGCTGCGAGAACACTGGTGTACATAGCTGACATCTGTATTAACAAAAAGCTTTGCAAGCCAATATGTTGTCTCACAAACCTTTCCTCCTACTATTAATATGATTAATATTTTCATTTTCGTAAAATTAAAAAATAAGGCTCACTCATACAACATCGATTAAGTTTTGTGGAAGGACATACAGATATGAAAAAGGTAAAAGCAAGAGATTCACTTATTTGAAAGTATTCAAGGAAGAGACTCTGAGATATAATTTTCAGAAATTCTGCTCTAGTATTTGTATGAAAGCATACTAATTTCACTTTCCTGTTTCTTTTTCCTACTTTTGACACTATTGAGGTGAACTCAAGCATCCTTTCTGTTGATTGATGTTTAGGGCTCTTGTCTCTCAATCTCCCACTATCAAGGGGAATACAAGTACTGAAGAAGACCTGAATCATTTGCTATAGAAAATGACACCTGAAGTGATATAGCAGGACTGAAATAGTGCAAAGAGCTCACCGATAGTTCTTAAATCTATTTTAAATATTTTTAGAAAAGAGAAGTGTAGAAGTGCCATATTATTCTCCATTTTAAAGGTTAGCAAAACGTAGTGTGATGTGTCTACATAACATTTCTTTTGGATGATTAGGGTCAAAGTAGAGATAGACATTAGAGGAACCTGGCTCAGTAATTAGTCTCAATTGTTTCTGGTGATGAAAAGACGGATGAAGGGAGAGGACAATCCAAGTGGCAATATTTGTTTAAAGCAGTCAAGAAGCTGAGCAATTACCGAGTGTTTTAAACAATTAAATTGAACTACGTTCATCCTTTCTGACTGATGTGAATTCTTCTATCTGGAGAGTGGAGAAGAAGTAAATCCCTAGATTAGAACAGGTAGTTTTCTTATAATACTTTTTCACAGTTTTGTTTTTTTTTTTTAATAAGAGAAAACACAGCAGAGTAAATACTTCACATTTTACAAGTCTGAAGGTTTTTGAAATGGGAACCAGTTCACCTCCTAGTACACTTGCACAACTGACAGCTTTACAGAGCAACTGATAATTATATAGACAAGTAAATAAAAATTAAGAACTATAATTCCATTTTTACATATATCTGTCTTGGATTTTACTGTGGGTTTAGAATTAAGATTACATTTGATTTAATGAACTTAGATATTTAATGAATGCACATCTACCATGTCTCTTGACACACTTGAGTGGATAGTGTCTAGGCCCATCGATTTGTAGTGGTCAAGCTCCTGAAATAGTTTACATACCATCAACAAGTTTAGGAAGTTCTTCAAAGACCTATAAAAATGTAAAGTTATGTTGTCAAAAATAAGAAAGTGTAAACATATGCAAAGTATAATAATATCTTTTAATAATTTGGATGTTTAGATGAGTTAGCTTGGGGGTTTATTAGCAAGTTTTATTACTTTTTTAATCATTCTTGGAAAATAAAGATTTATTTTATATTTGTCACTGGTATTGGAATTTTGGAAAATATATAAAAGTAAAACATGAGGCAAATTGACAGTAACATAGCTGAAGAATTTCACAGAATCACAGAATCACAGAATCATCCAGGTTGGAAAAGACCCTTGGGATCATCGTGTCCAACCATTAACCCTACTCGCAAGTTCACCCCTAGACCATATCACTCGACACCACATTCAAGCGATGCTTAAACACATCCAGGGATGGCGACTCAACCACCTCCCTGGGCAGCCTGTTCCAATATCCCACAACTCTTTCCGTGAAGAACTTCTTCCTAGTGTCTAGTCTAAACCTACCTTGTTTAAGCTTGAAGCCATTCCCTCTAGTTTGGTCACTAATTACCCGAGAAAAGAGACCAGCACCAGCCTCTCTACAATGTCCTTTCAGGTAGTTGTAGAGAGTGATGAGGTCTCCCCTCAGCCTCCTCTTCCTCAAACTAAAGAGACCCAACTCCTTCGAATGGTCCTCATACGATCTATTCTCCAGCCCCCTGACCAGCTTCGTTGCCCTCCTCTGCACCTGCTCCAGCACCTCGACATCTCTCTTGTACTGAAGTGCCCAGAACTGGACACAGTACTCGACTTGAGGTCTCACCAGTGCTGTGTACAAGGGGACAATAACCTCCCTACTCCTGCTGGTCACACTATTTTTAATACAGGCCAGGATGCCGTTGGCCTTTTTTGCCACCTGGGCACATTCAAAAGCAAAAGCAGCATAAATCTTACCTCAGAAAAATCGATCTGTTGACAGAAATTTAGTAAAAACTTTTTCATATTTTTCTGCTTATGTTACAGTCTAATGCCTTTCATTCTTCTCAAAGTAGGTGATAGGTCATTCCACCCAAACCAGACAACTATGGTGAAAATCTGTTTGTCGATGTACAGAAAGGACTTACCATCTTTTTAAAAATAATTATTAAAAAATAAAACTATTTATTATCTCATCTATTTGTTTTCCAGAGCAGATAATTGAGAATCCAATAAAATGCATTCTAACTGGCCTTAAAAGCATTTTATATGAAGTTACTTTCTCTGTTCTCTCAGCTTTCTCTCTCTGAAAGTAATCAACTGTCCTCTAAACAGCTTTTTTCCTTGTCTCCTCTTACTACCAAGGTTTATTACAGAGATAAAGCAGAGGTCTAGACACCAAAAAATCTGACGTTTGTTTCCAGTTCAACCACAGCCATTTATATGACCTTGGACAACTCATTTATCTCAACTTCAAAGGCACTGGGGAGGATAAAATTAATCACTGTGGTACCCTCCGAGTCTATAATGGAAGGGTCACTCTATGTTACTAACTACATTTAGTAGCATACCAACTATTTTTTGTGGGGGGACGAAAGACTAAAATTATGCTAACACAAATAAAAATTTTAGTTATTCCTATTTAGTTAGTCCTGCTTCTGCCATCTGCAGATTTTCCACTCAAAACACAGCAACTAAGTTGCTTTACAAAATCTTTTCAAATAAAGATTTTTGTGATCTGAGAGAATGACCTCTTCCTGGAAATTAGAAATCACATTTTCCATAAGAATGTGCCTGTATTTCATCTGTGTCTTCTCTGCATGCTTTACCTAGCTGTGCCACTGTGCAAGCTCTAGCTGCTACTCGCAGAATGAAATACTATTCTCAGAATATTACCTCAGATTTTCATTGGCAGCTTTCTTCACACAACAGAGAAAGTGCACCTTTATTTAAACTATACTTGGATCTTACAAAAGCAAGGTGCTATTATGTAAGACATGTAGCTCCTTCTGTGTAATAATGCCTTTTAGTGGAAAACCAAAAACATAAGGTGTTTTCAAAATATCTTGAAGACAAATTTCGGTTAAACACAGATCAGTTCTGAAAAAAACCCACAAATTCCAGTGTAAATTTTGGTTATGCTGGGTGATGAAGGTAATAGGAAAAAAAAGGAGCAAGAACCCAGCAGAGTAATAAAATCCATAATTAAGTTATTTTGCATGAGCTGATCTGTGGTAACCAGGTGTGTATAAATGTATCTCACACCAGTGAAGAGTACTGTAGTATAGACAACCATCCTTTCTATGCCCAGTTAATCAAGATCTGGTTTAATCTGCTGTTGACTGAGGTTAGTCACACAACCATTAAAGGCAACTGTGATACATAAAAATTTCTTCCTCCTAGACTCTGCTTTCCTTCTACTATTGTAAATCTGGATTAATCCCTCTGAGGTCAAGTCAGTTTTAGTGGAATTTCTTTCCAGCTAGAATGATAGATAATAGGTAATAGAGTACCTAAATCAAACAACTTCCTAAAAGGGACATTTAGTTCAATGCAATCACCATTTAGAGCTGCTGAATTTCTGTGGCCTGCATTTTGCAAGAAGAGCTTTCTAAACCAAGGACCCCATGACCTCAAAATCTCTAATGCTGTGCTGCAAACTTATGAAATCTGCATTTTTTTATGGTTTATTCTGAATAGAATGGGAGACAGAAATGTGATTTTTAGTATACCACAAGTGAATTGTCATGAAGGGAAAAAAAGAAAGAGGAGCAGAAACTGAGCCTATAATTATTATTCTCTGGGATTTATTCCAAAATGTATGACCAGAGCCTTTTGAGTGCTCTTACCTGACAAGTCTAGTGGTTTGTTAGCACGAATGTTTGTTCACTGACTTGGATTTTCAATATATTCTTTGTGAGTGTATCCTTTGTTCACCCAGGTCCATGCTTATCCAGCTGAGAAGCTGGACATTAACAGAGGTGAGATACAGATTTCATGTCCATTTCTGAAGCCCCGGAAGGAAAAGGAACAGTAAAGAAAGAGCTGTCCCTTTGGTGGTGTGATGAAGGGTCGACGCTGCATTCACTGTAGTGCAATTGCCACAAGAGAAATTACATTCAGACAGAAGATTACGTGGATCCTACATTGCTGATCTGCAGAAATCTGTGTACCAGTGATAACAGGGGCATTTTATAAGCCCCTGCCTATGTATTGATTTTGCTGACTTAGGCTATCTCAGATTGTGTTAATATTTTCCATTGAAAAGAGATGACTGATTTTTTAATACTCTGGTGAAATTGTGCAAAAGTATACCGAAACAACCTGATTGATCATGTGGCTGATTTTCTGAGACTGTACATTTTGCTGAGAGTGCTTCTCTGTCTAGGTCAAATGAGAGATCAGCGGCTTCCTAATTCTTGCTGCTCACCACTGTATTGTCTGTTGAACATGTTGCTAGCACAGTTTTTTTGCACTTACTTTACGAAGACTTCTTGCTTTTCAAATATGTTATTTCAGGCCTATTCTGTGAACACAATTACAAAGCTCACTGGTGAATGTGTTGACCACTAGCAAGCTCCTAAAATTCACATGTTATGGCAGGATTTACAATGTCATCTCTTGACAATATTTTTCTATGAAAAGACATGATATGGAAGATTTTTGTTGGATTAGTGGGTGTAAAATGATTTTGATAAATAAAAAAGAGATGGGAATATGCACAGATCTGAGGTGAAATATGCTATTTTAACTCTTGTTAGAGCTTTTTCACAATGAATGTAATGGAGGTCTAAGCTGTTAAATATTGTATTTATGAGTTCACAAAACAAAATTATAAATATTCAGTGGCAGTGCCAATTATTAAAAGCTTTATTATTTTGTAACATCTGAAAACTATATACAAGAGCACTAAGAATCTCACTCAAAGAAAGTGTACCTGAGAAAAGTGTCTATGAAAGTCCCTTTCTACCTTAGAGAGGACCTAAAAAAGCATCCAGTATAGTGTATTGGGTTTTTTTTGTTTGGGTCCTAGAAATAAAATTCAGAAGAGACTGCAGAAATTAACTGCCTGAAGAGATGTCAGCATTAACCAAGCATCAATATTACACCACCTTGGTTAAGTTGCAGCTACACAGTTCGTTGATTCAGTGTTTTCTACCCTTTTTTCCTCATTCTTTAAAATGCCTGTCTCTGATGTTCATCTAATGCTTGCACGCACGAGGAGTTGGCAATGTTTATTTTAATCCCTTATAGGACACATAGTTTCTAAAAGGTCGTTTATGTTACTCTTTCACTGCTGTGTGAGGCCATTGGCTTGACTTTTCAAGGAGTGAAACGTCGTCAAAAAGATTTAAAGAACTGCAGTTACCTTTTAATAGTGTAGTAGGGAACGTGTTGACTCCAGCATATATGACTATGGAGGGGACCTGGTGTGTTTATAGACGTCAGCTTTAATGGTCCATTGTGATAAATGAGAGATATTAAAATCTTACCCTTACGACTCCCACCTGTCTGCACAGTCATTTACGGTCGGCAGAGGGCTAAAAGTGAAAGGTCAGGCCTAAGAAAGTTAGAAAATGTGCCTTTCTGCTAAGCTGACTCTGAACACAGGGAGTGGGACGCTCTGGGGACCAGAGGCCACGGCTGATATTTTTGCTGTTGTTGTTCCTGGCCAGGGCTAAGTTTATGCACAACCTAAAGCATTCAGAATGAAATATTCTCCTTTCTTCATGTCAAAATAATCCACTAGAGGTTTTCTTAAGCTGCATATATTTCCCTATGTTGTTTTATCTGGTATATTTACTAGAGAAATAGACTTTTTTGTTTCATCAATCCTTTCCAGGCAAGCTGTTAAATCTAAGGGAAAGATTTCCAGCAAACTTGTTACTAACCAATGTGCAGAAGCTCCTGATACTGTAAAATGCATTTCAGCGTCTGGTTACTGCTACTGCCCAGCATATGCTTCTGCCTTTGGAGATCAGCTTGGGTCATAGTTCTGGCAACTGGAGCATATCAAAAGTAAGGACCAAGAAAGAGCATTGTCAGTAAGGCCAGTGTCAGACTTACTGGTGATTGAATATTCACACTGCAGAGAGTACAAGTGTCCATTTTATTTTTTGATTCCTGGATTGAAGCTATGTCTCCAATCTGTTTATTTAATCACTGGAAGTCTGGAAGTAGCTTATGTGTAAGCACGAAGAAGATCCCAGTTCTTCTTACCCAATATCCTGATGCAAAGATAAAGATGATGGAGGTAAATTAAGGTTACTCTAAGCTACTTTTCATACTCTGTTTTGGTATCTGGCTCAGCCTCAACTTACTCCCTGTGTAAGTATCAACAGAGTGGAATCTCCTGTAACATACCCAATGATTTCTGTATCTCTCTGCCTCTCTTTCTCATTAGTTCCTGATGGCTGAAAATAACAGAACGGTACAACTTTCTCTGGTTACACTACTGATATACCCTTCCTGTCAGAACTGGGTAAGACTGTTGAGACATTCATTTCCTTTAGATATATCTTTTGCAGAGAGGCCAGGGAGCTGATTATATCCTTTTAAGGTCTCCTTAGTCTCATGGGATGGCATGTAGAAACCCTGGAATAACTGGGAATAGAGCTTAAGAGCAGGAAGCCACAAGAATAACTACTGACTGGATTTTTGGTCATGCCTTTAAAGACATTGCCTCTGTTTCAGAGTACCTTTAGTGAATGAGGGACAGAAGAGGCTTATCATATGTTCTCTAATATCACAGAACTGTGATATTGATGATATACTTGCTCTTCTCAACTTATGCACAAACTTGTTGCTGCTTTTGTGCAAAGCAGGTGGGCATTTTTAGCACCAGGTTTCTCCCAGTTGTGAAATTCAGAGTGAAGTAGCCCCAGCCACTGCCTTACATAAACTCTGTGCCTGATGCAATGGACTGCTGCCACTGCTGTGTTTGTAGTAGCAAGACTTCCTTTCTGACCTACTTTTCTGCTGTACACGTCGGGCCAGGCCCTCTGGAGCATTAGATCATTTTATTTCCTTCCCGTGCCACAAAGCTGCCCTGACACTGCCTCAAGCAGCCAAAAAAGGATCCTGTGAGCCTACAGGGATCCACAAACTACTTAACAACACTGTTGTCTTTTTTCTTGCCATAGCCAGCAAGACAGATGTACTTAATGTGTTCTAAAAGAGACAATATATTCGCAGGTGCATAGTCATTCTTTAGGCTGCTTCATGTGTGTCAGTGATCTAGCACACTAGACTAGGAATATGAGAACAGTTCTTACAGACACACAGGTCTGTGCTGAGTACATCTTGGCCATAATTTCCCTGGGCAAATACATATGAAGGGAAGTAACACTCACGGAGACAGCTTGGGCAGATGTTGAAGAAATAACCTTAGAGATAATGAAACAAAATGAAATTTCATAAACTCTTAAATAACTGTAGAATATGAAATGTACGGCATTTGATTATATAAAAGTCTTTGAGAGTTGGATGCAACTTTGTTAAAAAAATGTATCTGTGAATATTTTCATGGAGGAAGAGAAGATGAGGATGGGAAAAATCCAGCTGTAAATCTGTACCTGAGTCTAGACAGGTATCTAGGGTGACAAAGGTCTGTGATTAAGCCTCGTCTTTCCCCTCTCAGAGTTGTAAAATCAGTGCCTCTTTCTGTCTCCTTTTTAGAGTTGTTCCAGACAGCATAAGTACTAGTATCTGAGTCTTCTTAATGGTACTTAATAAAAACATTTTATATTCTACATAGTAGAAATCCTGTCTAACCTAATTCTATATAATATAAAGCATAATTTCCTGCCTATAGTTTCTACTCAATAATATTTCTTTAGAATCCTGTTAAAATATCATCATATATACTAGACCAAAAATTTCATACTCTGTTATGCTCAATTTCTTGCAGGATGACATTAAACAAATATGCCACCATATTGTAATATATGATTCAATAGAAGAGACATTTAATTATTTCATAGGAGAGTCAGAGTCTAATTGGCCTGCTGCAGGTTCCTGGGGGGATGAGGATGATATGTGTTTGTAAGCTTCTGTCCTGCTTGCTCTAGTCCTTGGTATAATGCATGTTCCCCTGAATTACCCTGCAGAGCCCTACTACGATATCCTCAGGCATGCGTACACCCAGCTTGGTGAAAGACCTGGCAGACTCTTCACAGCTGAGACTTCTAGTTACTGCAACTGTAATTTGCACTGTAGTTTGTGTGTAATAAATGACGCATGTGTTTCCCACCCTGTCTGGAACAAACATAAGCTGTCGGCTTAGTGGGACTATGCCGCAGGTGCTCAGAAAGCAGGACACTGATGGGGGTGCCTAGGTGAGACAACTGGCTTCACCAGGCTCCTCTGCACAGAGGAGAGAGCAGGCATTGGAAATTCTCCCAGCAGAGCAACACAGGGACATGGTTTCCTTGCTGAGGGATTCCTGGTTGACTGAGAGGAAGAAAACAACAGCAGGGGAGAGACTCTCAGCCAAAGGTGGACTTGAGGGCAGCTCATCTTAAGCACATCCTGTCCTGATGAGAGAAGTAGGGCAAGGAAAGTGTGCGGGATGATCAATCATGTTTTGCCTGCATCTCCTTCACAAGTGCTATTTAGCTTAAAGAGTGCCTGGGTTAAGAAAACCTACTCTAACACTCACCATATGTGCTTATGTATGTCCCAAGTTGTTGATGAGTGTCCAAAAAGCTGGAATTTGGCAAAAAGAAGCAGTCTCTTTGGGTGGCTAAGCAGGATTTTGCTGCCCAGAGTTATCTGTTATCCCATTTCTGAAAAAGGTCCTCAAGAGTCTGTGCCTTAGGAGTCAAAGAAAGAGAGTATTTGCAATGTAACCAGATTATAGAAGTTCAAAGAGTTCACAGACTCATTGTGGTGTGATCTAAACATAAGGCATCATAGCTAGATATTTACCCTGGAAACTACTTGGCTCAGCTGTTTTCATCCTGTCACATCTATGCAAACCTCAGTCTGATTTAGACATTATAGTTGGATAGGTTTGGAGCAGAAAAAAGTTGCGGAGTTGAAATCAGACATGCAAGGCATCCATGAAAAAAGTTAGTAAGATGTTTCATGTACCTTAAAGTTAAAAAGTTTGACATTTCTGACAAAATATCATTTTTATATCTGTGACTCTGTAGCTGATCAGAACCTCAAGGGATATTATATTTTGGTATGTAATGTATTTTTTCATATATAAATGAATGCTTTGTACTTCAGAACATTATAACTTTCACATTCAGAACTGTCTTCAGATTTTCTGGTAATGATTTTGACATTGCCTGACACGAACATAGGGTGTGATTATACAGGCCTTTTGCCAGCTGCAAGGTTAAGCCTGTCGGCAGCATAGTTTACCACTCACTTGTTTATGGGGATGTAGTGCAAACCAACTCTTTGAAATTATTGGAATGGTAAAAAAGGAGGCTACCTTCTCTCTGTTCCCCATTTTTCCCCCACCTAAGTGTGTATGCATATGTAGGCTTTTTCCTTCACCTCAAATTTGAATCATTTAAGCAATCTGGATGACAGTATGATCTCAAATGTTGGAAGGGGCTGTCAAAATTCAGGAGAATAGGAAAGAGCAGATGCTGGAGCGAAAGGGAAAGAAAATGTCATAAATTTCTTTTGCCAACAGAATAATGTTCATGTGACAGCCTTTCCATGATATCTGGGATTAAGTGTCTGCTAAGAGAGAGTGCCCTGTTCAGCAAGGTCAAGGACAACCATGATGCAGATGAGCAGAGCATTAACTTCTAAACCCTGAAGACTGTTTCTCCTGGAACGTCTGCTAGCATCAAACTTTCCAATGCCAGAAATCAAAGCCACAGACTTACCTTGTGCTGTTTGTGAAGCAATCTACCACCACTGTACAAAATAGCCAAGAAGGGTATTGTATGGAAGAAGGACAAGCTGTGTGCCCAGTGGCTAGGTGATGATTAGATTGACTGCATGATTACCGGAATACAAATGGTTCTGAGAACTACTCAGGGGTAGTGAGTACTTTCCATTTCCCAATCCCTTTCAAGATTGTTTGTAAAGACAATATTGCCCATCCATTTATATCCTGGATACTTACTCAATCACAAATCCCATTAAAAGAAAAGGACTTGAAGGAGTAAAGTTGACAAGATTTGTCTATAAATACTTGTGTTTTTGACAGCTGAACAGAGTTCACATTTCTTATTGGATTTGCCAAAGAGTATGTATGAACTTGAAACTGGATATTGAATGGCTATGTGGTGTGATGGTGTTACATAAAAATAACTTGCTGTTCTGTATTTAGATGTATGGTACCAGTCCTCTACCATGCGTACTTGAGACAATTTAAATACTGTTCAGGCCAAGCTTAGGTAACATGAAGGAAGTTTTGTAATCATGTGTTTCTCCCTTTACAATTTATCCTGAGCTGAACTCTATAGTTGTCTCCTATTCCATTTCAATTTCCCTGTTTTTCTGACTGGGAACCCTTCCTGTATGGATTTTATGACCTCTCGGAAGACTTCAGAAAGGTCAGAATCAACAAATCTCTCTGCAGGATTACAGAATGTGTGGCTTGGCTGACAGGTTGTAAGGTGTCAGCACAGGGGTTGCTTAGGCCTCTGGCAAAAGACCCTGTAGCAAGAAAACTGTGAGGGCACATGAATAGTCCTGGGGAGTAGGTTCCCAGAAAAAAAGAAATGTAAAACACTTTCTCATGTTACGTATTTCTTACCTCCAGTCTTATTTGCAATTTATTTATTGACATGGACTTTTAATCTATACCTGGGAAAACTGGTACTGTAAATAAAATTGATGGGAACAGCACAGTTCAATATGGAAAGCAGTAACATTTGAGACCTCTCATTAATATACATGCTGTCATCTACCTGGACTTCTTGTAAGGTCTTTGATATGGTCCCTCATATCATTCTTGTTGCTAAATCATTTTGGAGAAGAAAAGGCTTTGGTGAGACCTTGTAGTGGCCTTACAGTATCTGAAGGGAGCCTACAAGAAAGCTGGGGAGGAACCATTTACAAGGGCATGTAGCAACAGAACGAGGAGCAATGCTTTTGAACAGTACAGGGTAGATTTAGATTAGACATTAGGAAGAAGGGCTTTGCTGTGAGGGTGGTGAGACACTGGAACGTGTTTCCCAGAGAAGTTGTGGATACTGCATCCCTGGAAGTGTCCAAGGCTGAACTGGATGGGGCTTTGAGCAACCTGGTCTAGTGGGAGATGTCCCTGCCCATGGCAGAAGTGTTGGTGATATTTAAAGTCCATTTCAACTCAAACCATTCTATGATTCCATGAATTTATGAAATCGAAGAGACACAAAATTGATGGATGGACTGTTAGATGGATAAGAAATTGGCTGGATGACTGCCTTGAAATTGTTACAGGTCACAGCTCAATGTCCGAGTGTAAGCCATTGGCAAGTGGTGTCCCTCAGGGATCTGTGCTGGAACCAATACTATGTAATGTCTTCATCAATGACATGGACAATGGGACTGAGTGCACCCTCAGCAAATTTTCCAGTGATACAATGCTGTTTGGTACAGTTGACACTGTAGAGGGGGAGGAGAAGGCATCCAGAGGGACCTGGACAGGCTTGAAAGGTGGGCTTATGCAAACCTCATGAAGTTCAACAAGGCCAAGTGCAAGGTCCTGCATCTGGGTCAGAGCAATCCCCAGTATCATTACAGACTGGGCAGTGAGTGGATTGAGAGCAGCCCTGAGGAGAAGGACTTGGGGATACTGTTGGATCAAAAATTGGACATGAGTTGATAATGTAGGCTTAGGGACCAGGAACTCAGTCATATCCTTGGCTGCATAAAAGGAAGCATGGCCAGCAAGTTAGCAGAGATGATTCTGTCCCTCTAGTCCACTTCCATGCTAACCCTGGAGTCTCATCAGTACCTGAAGTACTTTGTTCAGTTTTGGCGTCCCCAGGACAAGAAAGACATGGGCCTGTGAGAGCAGCTCAACAAGGATGAGCATGAAAATGGTCAGTGGGCTGGAACACCTCTCCTATGAAGAACGGTTGAAAGAGTTGTGGTTGTTCAGTCTAGAGAAGAAAAGGCTCCAAGGAGATCTTACTCTGGCCTTTCAATATCTAAAGGGTGCTTCCAAGACAGAGACATTTTACCAAAGCCTGTAGTGGCTGGAAAAGAAGCAACATTTTTTTAACAGAAAGAGGGAAGATTCAGACAAAAGGCAGATTTTTTTTACAATGACAACACTGAAACAGTTTGGATGTGTGTAAAGTCAGGCTGGACGAGGCTTTGAGCAACTTGATCTAGTGAAAGATGTTCCTGCCCATGGCAGGGAGGTTGGACCAGATGACCTTTAAACATCCTGTCCAAGCCATATTCTATAGTTCTATGATATTGGCTTTATTTTTAGATTATTATAAGGTTTCAGATTTTTGAAGAGGCTTCTCTCTGCTTCTGTTGCTTTTTGAAATTTTTCTGAGTTAGCACTTTTCGCATATCTATTTGAACCACAGTATAACATAGTTCACATATCTCTGTGAACCGCAGAATAAAGAGTAATATTCTAATTGAAAACTCTAAGTACTTTTCTTACTTAGCAGTACAAAAAAATAATAAAAAAGCAATACATTTTTCAAAGACAGAAAGAAGAGAAAAATACAGCAATGAACTAACCACAGGTTCCTGGTGATCACTGCATTCAGGGCATATTATTAAGGGAAATGAAATATTTTTCATACTGTCCATTGTAGTCTAGCTCATAGGCCTATAATATGTGTCAAAAAGCAAATAACAGTGAAGTAACCTTTAATGGAGACAGAACTTGAATGATTATGTCTTAAAATCTTTATTTCTTTACTATTTTTTAATCATAGTGTGTTTTCATTTAGCTGTTTTTTTGTTGTTGTTTTTTTTCTTCCCCAGTTAACATATGAAGGTTGGAGGTTTAGGCTACAAAATGCAACAGAAATTGGTGTTGTAGACTGTGCTACTGATCTCCGGTAGCCCATTTCATCTCCTTTGCATGTACTTCTTTTCCTAGATATTGATCATTTGGATGATAATGCCTTTAAGGGAACCGATTTATCTCCTTACTCATACACAGCACCTGATGTGTTCTCAGTTGGAGAACTAAAGCCCAACTGTAAGTTCAAGTACAGTATCAAGTATCAATAGTGCTAAGATTATGCATAGCTCATTTGCATCTGAGAAGTTAACTGTGATAAATTTCAGGGTCCCTGGGTAAAACAGTGCATATTTCCATCTCTGTGTATATTATTTTTGAGCATGATATTTGTCCTGAGAAGCATGTATTTACCCTTAAATGACTCCCTTTTACTTACCAATCCAAAAAAGAATAAAAAATGGATGTGTTTTTTTTTTTTGTCTGATTGTTATTTGTAAGCTGATGGTGATGTTTTCATTGTAAGGTGATGTTTTCATTGCACAAATTAGGACTGTAGAGTGTTATTTTTTAATTGGGAACGTCCATGATAAAAGCCACTAAGGCATACCCTTGGCTAAAGTGAAAAATCTGTAGAAAATTCATGTCTTTTTGATTTGAGTAAAAAGTTCTTAAAGTTGGGTAAAACTGTAATATGTTCCTACAAAAATAAACAAATAAGAATATTTCTTACTGCAGTGCTATGTAAAAAAAATAAATTGAACAAGCAATCAGCATCTAGGACTCTAGACCATGAGGAAGACTGCAGAGCACTTCACCTTTGCTTGTTGATTTGCTTTTTAGTGTTTTGCAGAGGTTTTTTTGACTATTGCATCTGAGCTTTTGTGAAATAATTACATTAATATTTCTGGTTCTAATGTACAGTACATAAATCTGCAAAAGCTATTGGGCAAATTCTACTAAGTCTTTCACCTCAGATCAGCAGCCCTCAGATCATTAATCATGTGTTATAAGCTTTAATAGACTAAGCATTTTAAAGACATCTGCTGAGTTTCAAAGGATAGAGTGCAGACCTTGCATTTCAGAGATTTATATATTAGAAATGGGAGAAAAAAAAAAGACCCAACAAAAAAGCTTTGCCTGTCCTTCTGGTTCCAGAGAAACCTGCTGTGCTGCAAGACAGGATGATCATGCAAGTTATTTATTATTGGAGTCTGAGAGAGTAAAGCTCAACATATATTAACATGTCTTCTTAGATAACACTGACTGTCACCATCATCACTTGCTCAGGCAGCCAGCATATAAAGATCAGTTTTGTATTAATTGAGGGTGTGTATAAAATACAGTTTTGATCTGAACATCATGCCATGCATAACTGAAGATCACTATAGGTAACTGGTCTTTTGCTTGCTTAGTTTGTCTGATTCAGTCACTCAAACACATAGTTTGGTGAAGGCTGTTGTTAAATGTCATGCACACACAAGAGATAAAATTAGTTAGGTTTTTCTCACATTTTAAGGGACTACTGTGCCAGACTTGGGAGTTAGTTCTGCATTACATTATTAAGTCATATATATTGGTCTGTAAATAGACCTTTGCACTTGTTACCTGTTCACTTATAGTTGTTTTTTTCCACTTGGTACTTTACTGTGGTTCAGTAGGCTCATAGGTTGTGCAAGAAAACACTTTCACAGTGTAAAGGGAGCTCAGAGGTGTAAAGGGAGCATGTAGTCATGCATGTTCATGTTCTTGGTTATGGCTACACATTTGTCGCCAAACAGACAGCAACAGGGAACAACAAGCTACAGAGTTATGGGATGCTTTTCCCCATGATATAGATGAATCCTGCCTGACGGTGACAACACTTGAGCTTGAGTATTTACTCCTTAGCACAGAGGGTGCAGTGAGGAAGCTCCGTACCTGAAGTGCCTGAGTGCAATGACATATAAGCTGTTTGAAAGTACTTTAACTAAAATGTGTGAGATCAGAATGAATTCTGTCTTCTCTCACACTTTCTTAGGAAGCATCTCAATCACCAGGCAACGTAGCATGACTGCAATGTGACTTCTCTTTCCATTTTCTAAAAATAGCAAAGTAGCACCTGAAAGATGGGTGTCCTTATCGTTAAGTTGAAGAGTCACTTTCCTTCTCTCCAGGTGATATTTAATAGAGTCATCAAGCATGGAGGAAACCAGAGAGCCACTATAGAAATCTCCCCAGCCTGGAGTAATGGGCTGAAATGCTTACCTGTGAGGTTGGAGACCCAGCTGTAAATCTGCTTTCTTCTGATTCAGGGCAGTGACTGCTCATATAAACTTTCCCCACACTGATTGGGTTTTGCCCCCGAAGTCCTTGTTACTGATACAATCCCAGGTCTATGATGTGATTCTGTACTGATGGTAAGCAGAGAAGAAGAGCTCTGTAGCATGGTGAGGTAGGTGCACAGGTGTGAGATATCACTGGTGCCCTCAGACCGAAGAGGGGCTTGGACCTAGGACTCCCGTGTGAGTACACCAGTGTGGAGGGAAATGTCACCTGCAGGGTTGCTGCTCATTTCCTACGTTTTTCCTACAATACTTGAACAAAAAGTCTCATGCTGAGTCATTTTTTTTTTCGTACGAGATGATATTTTGTTTCTGTCTTTTTGTATTGGTTAAGGGAAAAGTAATGAAATAAACATTAATTATAATAAAAAATTGCAGGTAATCCAGACTTATTTCCCTTTTCCTCCCCTCCCCGTATTTCTCAGTTTGATATCGAAGACATTGATTACTCTTCCAGCCCTTTAAGGCCTTGACTAGAGCCAAGAAAATGCATGAAAAGGTAAACAGAGGCAAAGAAAAGCAGAGGTATGTGATCAGGGACACAAAGCAGGCTCCTGGCAGAAAGTGGAATTGAGTCCTCTTGCTTTCTGCAAAATCCAGGCTTTCTTTAAAAGGGAAACTGAAGGAAATAGGTCAACTCAAATAACATTAAATCACGCTGTATGAAACTGTACCCCCTAATCTCTGAGCTGTGAGTTGTCACACAGTTTTTAAGCTTAATTTTACCCATGAGTTTATGTGTGAGGGGGGTCTCTGGAATCTGAACAGTGTTTCCTGCTTGGCGTGACAGTTTTTCTAACTGCTTTCTCACCATATCTGCTCTCAGCTGTTCTTTTTTTGTTGTTTTTTTTTTTAAAGGAAACTTGAGTCATTGCCACTTTTTATCCTTTCCTCACTGCTTTATTGGGATCTTCCTTCTCTTCCTGCTTATTTTTGTCTCTTTCACTTTTATAAGAATTTTATTCTCCTCCTCACATAGTTCCAGCACTTTCTCACCTTCTCTCTCACAAGTAAAGAAAATGAAAGCCTTATGTTATAGCATTCTGAAACAAAACTCTAGTGTAATGCTTCTGTTTCAAATCCTCCTGGGGAAAGAGGAAGGCTGCTTTATTTTTGTTTTTATTTTTTTCATAGGTGGTTTATAAGCTTGCTCCTGAGTTCAGAGTTCTGACATCGTGCATGGTACCTTAGAAAAAATATTCCTTTCACATTCTTTGCTAAATATTTAATAAACAGCAAATGCATTTCCTAAGGGACTTCACTGTAACAGCATCTTTTAGGGAAGGGGCCCTGGGAAAGGTGGTAGAGGTCGGGGTGAATGACAGAAAGGTGAGAGGGAATTTATTCTTAGAGAAAGATCAAGAAAGGAATCTGTAAGATGGAAAGAAATGCCACTATTTTCTTTCTGAAACTAGTGTGTAGGTAAATATTTTATACTCTCTCAAAACAAAAACTAGTTTCGGTGCAGGCAGCAAAAATTGCTTTACATAAAAAGTGAGATTTTCCTTTACTTCTGGGCTACCTTGTCCATTTATATTAATGGCTTGAAATAGATCAAAAGTGCTATTTATAAAGTAACGAAAAATAGAAAAGAGCACTGAACATTCCTAGAAACTTGAAATTGAAATGACTGTTTGAAGCCAAATCTTAAACATACTGTAATATAATATCAGTGCATCTAAAAGAGAAATAATTAGCAATAAACAACATGTGTTGCTCTCTGTTGTTGAAGAGAACCGTGCCCTCAGAGGATGGAGAAAGTTATTGTGATAGGACTGGTATCCACAACTGTAAAACAGCAATTCCATCAGTCAATCTTACACGTAACCTGCTGTGTATGATCGTAATCTACAGTCAGCAAAAACAGGCAGTAGAGAGATGAGGTAGCAGCAATACAGAATTTGATCTGCCCATGCAAAATAATGCTCGCGTAAATGGTGGAGATTTTTCCAGGTAAAATTATAGAAAAGATAGTTTGGATCTCAAGAATGAGGAACTCTGCAGTTCACGGAATTGTTGAGGCTGGAAAAGACCTCTGAGATCATAAAATCCAGACCACGACCCAAGACCACCACATCGGCCAGACCAGGGCACTAAGTGCCACATCCAGCCGCTCCTTAAACACCTCCAGGGACGGTGACTCCACCACTGCCCTGGGCAGTGCATCTCAGTGCCTGAGCACCCTCTCTGTGAGGAAGGGCTTCCTGAGATCCAACCTAAACCTTGCCTGATGCAGTTTCAGGCCGTGTCCTCTCATCCTGTCACTGGTTGCCCAGGAGAAGAGCTCGACCCCCACCTGACTACACCCTCCCTTCAGGCACTTGTAGAGAGTGAGAAGGTCCCCTCTGAGTCTCCTCTCCTCCAGGCTAAACACTCCCAGCTCCCTCAGCCTCTCCTCACAGGACTTCCCTTTCAGTCCCTTGCCCAGCCTCTTTGCTCATCTCTGGACCTGCTCCAGCACCTCAGTATCTTTCTGAAAGAATTTAGTAGATCTTCTTGAAAAATATCTTCTTGAAAAATATCTTTCCTGAAGTTCTTTCAGGGTCATGTGAGATTTTGTTGTCCTATTCCGAGACCATTTTTAAAATTTGATGCTGAGTCTTTCTCTGCATGAAGACCTGTTTGATTTCTGTGCTATGAAAACTGACATTCCACTTCTGTTTCTGCAAGAGCAGGTAGTGAGATAAACTGTTCACACAGCTAGTAAAAGCAAAGTGCATTTATAATTTTTCTCATGAGGTGGCAATTCTACCACCTTGAACCCTGTCGCTGACTAACAGAGTACTTGCCAGTTAGTATCACCTGTTGACTGAATGTATCGAAATTCCTGTTGCGAAGGGCGTTCGAAGAGGGCGCTGGTGCGGATCGGTCCGACACGCCGGCTCCGGCATTAGGACGGCGGTCAGCAGGTGGCACTCACGGACCGCGCAAAACCCCTTGTCTCCGCATCCCGACAACTGTGAGATGCGTCTTGATACCCGGCGTGACTCGGTTTATCCAGTCAAGCACAGTTACCTTGTCTCGGTAACGCACCTAGCGTTTGAAATAACTCTAGTGTTTGGTATTTATCCTCGCTGTCAGCATCTGCACAGTAAAATATGCCCGCAGATCTTGTCTACTCCCTTCACAACTGTGTTAAATGCTACATCCTACAGTAGGCTTCACCCTGCTGCGGGGCACGTAGAATATCAAGACAAAATTATGCCGACTTTTTTATGTCTTTCCCGCTAGCAAATAATGGATGTCAAAAAACAGTTATAGTGGAAGTGTGTTTCAGAAGCATTCAGCTTACCCAACCAACTTCCCCTCATGTTTGAAAAAAAAAAGAAAAAAAAAAAGAACAAAATCCCCAAAGCTTCCAAGCTCGACAAGAATGCTACACCTCTTGTTTGTTTTCAGAAATACATTCTGGAAATGAAAAGTTAAGGGAACCAGCTTTTTCCTCAATTGCCACATATCTTTCATCATTCACAATGGTTTTTAATCAAATTCACGTCACATCCTTAATTTGGCTATTTTTTAAACTAATGTCTTTGCCCTGCAGTGAAAATAAGCCGTTGGATACACAGGCAATTTTATGTACTGTTTTCTTAATGCTAATAAAGATTTTTTTAAAAGTATATTCCCAGTGTACATTCTGCTATGTCAGAGTTTTCTAAGCTTTCTCACAGTACGTTGGTGGTCTGCAGAATAACTTACGGAAAAATAGACTTTGAATGGTGGAACTAAATGTGCACTGAAGTGTACCTTTAAGTGTGTACTAAGGCTTTTCATCACTGATTTGTACAACTCACCCCAGTGTCTACAGTTTGTAGTAGTTATTATTTCCAGGTTATTTCACTGTTAGGTTTGGGAAGAAATTTTTCTAGGCAGTAAAACTATTATGATCTACATATTACAGTCTCTCAGCTACAAATGTTGGACCAGCAGAACTAGAGTGGTTGGGACGGTCACCAAGCCTTCTGTTTCTTCACCTTTGGGTTCCCGCTATGACAGGACAGTGAGGCTGGCAGCAGGAGGATGCTCACTCCTGCCAGTCTGGGCGCTAGGCTGTGGCAGCAACTGAGCTCTGCACTTGCAGTGTCGGGCACACACCTACCCCTGTCCCACCCTTTGGTCTCTGCCACTGAGCATATTGCTAGCACTGGTTGCCAATCTAATCAGCCCTTGGTAGTACCGCAGTACGCCTGTCCAGCAGATACTCTTGCCTTATCCATTCTTGATGCATAGCCTGTGCCAAGGCTTATCATTCCCCCGGTCTTGTCTGCAATGATCAAGTTTGCTGTGGCTTACCATGCTCAACGCTGCTGCCATCATCCTCTGCTCATGACCAAGCCAAGGCCATGATGCTCCCATGTCACCAGGCCAATGAGGCAGAGTAGGTTTGAAGCAGTAAGTAAGATCACATCTGAGGTTAGAAAACATATTGTGACATTGAAGTACTTTAGGTACATAAATAGTATTTATTTTTGGATATTTATTTTTAAATGTACTTTTTCTGTGCTAATGTATAGACTATGACTTACAACGTATGTGGAAAGGAATGAAAGATCTATTTCTTTAGGGAAGTGTTTGTACAGGTGTACGTTTAGCAGAGGAACCTTTATTGAGAGCAAGAGAGCAAGAGTGAAGGTTAGCTTACTCATTCCTGTGAGGATGTCATCTAGCCTGGGAAGAAGGAATAAGCAATAGGTCAGCACTGAAAAAAAAATCGGTCTTAATATGAATGCAAAATTTACATCATAGATAATGTTACCTCTTTTCTTCTCCTATTGCTTTGTTTGCTCAAGTATTTGATAAGGCAACATATAAATGCTTTCGCCCAACTTATCACATCGTTCTTCAGCTCCACTCATGAATTTTTTCTCAAAACATATTTGCATTCTTGGCCCATGCTCATGGTATTAGGTCTCAATAGTCATGAAGATCTCATTCAACAGGTATAGTATGAGTTTGAGACTTTATTTATGAATTTGTTAATTTAAATACATGGAAAATGTTACAGGTTAAGATTTCTTGATACTGTAGTTTTAGTCAGGAAAGTGAAGAGGCTGTTTCATAACAGAGTTAGGGTAGGATACGACATTTTTTTCATCATGACCGTGTACAGGCAGTGACACAGAATCCTCATATTACTAACTTAAGTCTGACAATCACTGAGATTAATATGGGTGGTATTTTCTTATGTTCCTCAAGACTGGATTATATCTCAGGGTTTTTTATTTCAAATGTTCACTGTACTGTGTTTTGTTTATGTGAAGAAATCATAATTAAACATTCATGTGTGTAGTGAACCTATTTGTTGCTGAGAAATACCTAATTTACTGGCAGATGGGCCATGGACATTAATCTGTTTTCATGGTTGTATTTTCATAATCTGTATTTGAGGTGGTCATGCTTAAATTTGCATCAGGGACTGAAACACCCTAAGGAGTTTCATCACGTCCTTAGGAAGAAAACAAAACATCTTGTGACTTTTCATCCTCACTTACTGATGAGAGGATGTGGCTTGCTCTGAGTAATTTGAGAGAGAACGGAATTTCATTTTCAGGAAAACTGGGAAGAAGAGTTACTCATTCAGATCAGGGAAGACTGTTTCATTCTCTTTCTTCTCAGGGTTTTTCCAGCAGAACACCTCTTGAACTACTGAATCTAGACATAGTTTATGAAACACACAAGCATCATAAATGAGGTAACATAAAAACTGAGGTTAGCTCCATTTACGACTCAATAGCAGTTCAACCTAGAATAGTAAAATGCTCAGCACAGGACACTGTGAGACTTACCTAGTCCTGAAGAAACACTCTACAAGTTGAAAACACATGGTAACACCAATGCATCTTCTTCCTTTGTCTGTCCCAGCTGAAGGTATTTTTGTTGGTGCAGACTTCCTTGGACACATATAACCCTGAAGTGGATTCGGGGACAGAAGAAGTCATGCCACCCAGTGACAGATATTCTGAGCAACTTGTTTCCCACTATTTGTTAGAAATTTTGAAATTTCAAAAATTACAGATGGTAAACCAGAAAACATTCTGATTCAGCCCAAAATCCTTAGCTGTAAATATTTGCCTTCAGAAGGTCGTTATAAATTTGATTTCTGTGGGAACCTCTTCTTTTAATGTATCAGAACAATCCTTACCCCATTTCTTTGTGGATTCTTTACCTTTTCCTGGTCTCCTGGCTCCTTTCATTAATCATTCCTCTGAGCATCTCCTAACTGAACCACCATCATTCTAACTTATTGATGATACCTTCTCTGACCCAAGGCCTTTATGCTTCTTATACTTTTTGTACTCCAGTACTCAGATTCCAGTCCTCCTTGCCTTTGCTCCTACTCTTCTCCTGCCATCCTTTGTTCATATTATAGGCCCACTGAGAGGTATTGTGGATTAAGGCTGTCTTGACTGTGCCATTCTTTTTTCTTCATTCAGCTCTGCATTGATTGCCACTAACGTTTATGAATGTGTATGCAGAGTAAGTGTTAATGAAGAACACATGGTGGGGAAAAAACCAAAAAAGTTGCATTTAACCCTGTAAACTTTTTTTTCTTTTTATGTGTTGGGGTTTAAATGATCTTTTGAAAAAAAATATCTCTAATTAAATATTAATTTTTTTAAAAATTGCTTATGATTTCTGAAAGTCTTTGATGTAGATAAACTAAATAGATTATTCTGTGCTTTTCTTTTTTTTTTTCCCCTTGAATTATACATTTCAGATGAGGAGAGCATAACCATATGACTTCTGGAGACCTAGAGCATAGGCCAGTGCTGTGTAAAGATCCACAAAGGATGAGTTGCAGCAATCTGATCCAGTGTAATCAGATAAGCCCTTTACAAGTGCCTTGAGATTGTCTTGGTCATGAGAGATGCAAAGCCTGTTTGACTGTGATGAAATACTGAGGTCAATGGCTGGAGTTTGAGGAGGGAAGAATGAAAGAATGTGACATAGGCTTAATTACATCCTTCCAAAGTAAGATGGAATTTGATAATATTTGGCCAGATAACTTGTTCTTAGCAGTGATTCTCAGACTCCAGTGCTTCTGAATGCTATCTTCTTCTATAATGTTCTTCTGTGCCGTTATGGAGTGCTGGTCGAGAGGTTAGTAGTCTTGCGAACGAATTCTCATTGAATTGATACTAACCAAGGGTGTGTGCATTGCTGCTGCCTGATGGGTGAATATAATGCTTCTGATAGGTCTGTCAGAGGAATGTGAGTGTACACACATCACACTGATCCTGACACACATTGTTTACGAAGCGCTACTTTCTCACTCCCATCCATTTTTCTTCTCAGTATACATCCTATGCTGTGGAAATATGTACACAAAATGGAAGTAAAACTGTTATGCTTTACACATTTTCAGAAGAGACAGAAGCGGGTGCAAGCAGGTTCTGTGTAATCTATATAATTTTATATAGAGGATGGATGTTCAAGAGATTTGTGGTTTTGACTGTCAGTCTGCTCTCCATCCTGGAGAACACAGTATGGCTGCAGAACTGTCTTCCACTCTGCCCATGCACTGGGACCATTTAATTCTTGATGTCATCTTCTAGGATTGACTCTATATGAGGATTTGTGGGTTAATGAACATACTCACTGAATCTGACATTCAGCTGTGTGTGTGACATTGTCTTTTTTTTGTGCTTCATAGCTATATAACTGCAACTGTTAAATAAAATCTTAGTGGAATCATTGGATGTGAATACATTTAAAGCCAATTTACAGTTGTGAGATTTATACTCAGCAAAGCTTGCTTTAACCTAAATGTCTGTTGTAGTGCCAGGGATAGAAAGTTGAATCAAGATACCAAATAACTTAATCCAATTTAGAACATTTTATAGAACAAGGGGAGACTATGAGACTGCCAAGATACAAAAAGATCAAGAACTAAAATATATCATATTTTGGGGGTGTAATGGTGTATTGGGTTTTCTTGGCTGGATTTCGGTGGCAAGGGGGACCTGCAGGGTGGCTTCTGCAAGAAGCTGCTTGAAGCTTCCCCTGAGTTCAGTAGAACCAATGCCAGCCAGCTCCAAAGAAGGACCTGTCACTGACCAAGGCTGAGCCTATCAGTAAAATGATAGGAGAGAAACGCCTCTGTGAAAACATATTTAAGAAATGGGGAAAAAGAACTGTGCCACAACAGCTGGCACAGAGATGGAGGAGTAAGAATCTGTGAAGATAACAAGGTCAAGTGAAGAAGGAGCAGAGGGAGGATGTGCTCCAGGTGCCAGAGCAGAGAGTCCCCCGGGTCATGCTGAAGACCATGGTGAAGCGAGTTGTCCCCCTGCAGCCCATGGGTGGGATGTAGATGTCCACCATGGGGCAGAGGACCCCACGCTGTGTGAGTGGGTGCTTGAAGGGGGCTGCAGCCCGTGGGAAGCCTGCATCGGAGCAGGTCGCTGCTGGAACCTGTAGCCCGTGAGAGAGTGAATGCCCACACTGGAGCAGGTTGACTGGTGGGACATTTGTGATGCTGCGGGTGACTCACACTGGAACAGTTTCCCTGAAGGACTCACTAGGGGTGGGTTGCCCGTCATGAGGTGTCTCATGTTGGGCAGTTTGTGATGAATTGCCCTTTGTAGGATGACTCACGTCGGAGAAGAAAGCGTGAAGCTTGTCTCCCGTGAGAGGGACTCCACAATGACCCTGGGGAAGTGCGAAGAGTCCTCCTCTGGAGTGAAGCAGCGGTGGAACTAACATTGGATGGACTGACCATAACACCCATTCCCTGTCCCCCTGTGCCACTCGGGGGGAGGAGGTGGAAAAAACTGGGATTGATGTTAAGCCCAAGAACAAGGGAGGGATGGGGGGAAGGTTTTTCTTTTAAGATCTGGGGTTTTTACCTTTCTCACTACTCATCTCTGATTTGTTCTTTTAATAAATCTAACTAATTTCCCCAAAATTGAGTCTGTTTTGCCCGAGACAGTAAATGAAAGTGATGTCCCTGTCCTTATCTCAAACCCTGAGCCCTTTGATATATTTTCTTTCTCTGTCTAGTGGAGAAGGGGGAGGGAGAGAGCGGCTGTGTGAGCACCTGGCTGCCGTGAGAGAGCGGCTGTGTGAGCACCTGGCTGCCGGCCAGGGTCAAACCACGACACATGGAAAGAAATTGGTTTTCCTTTTCCTTAAATTGAGATATAACTCTATGGAGGTGATAGTTCAGTAATTTAAAAAATAAAGGTTTACCATATGAAACTTTAATTAACAGTGGACTTCAGGGAAGCCAAATAATTTAAGTTTTTCAGCAGTAAATAAAATAGGAAAAAATACTGTTTGCTTATGAGATGGTTCTGGAGGCTTTTCTTCTGCAAAGTTGATAAATAAGCAGGTTGCTTGTGGAAACAAGCAACATTTTCCAACTCCTAACATTCTGTGATTCTATGACAGTTACCGATGTGGAGAAACAAAAAAAAGGGCTGGCTAAAATTTCCTGTAAGATGCACAGTGCCTTACTTAGGCAAATTCTAGTTGGTCAATCATGTCTCAACTGAATAAAGTATGAACAGAAATGTACATCCCTTACTTGATGTAAGGAAAAAGGCATATATATCAGACAAGATTTATTCAATTCCGGCTTCACTTTTAATTAGCATATAACTACTTTTTTCCGCAGTGGGATGTACATTTTTTTTTGTGAGTCATTGGAGGATTCACCTTTTAGAAAACATTGTGTCTGTCTCAAAGCTTAGAGACCATTTTAATATATTCATAAGACTCAATCTTAAAATAAATTAAGCTAACATAAATGTATAATAACAATTTTATGCCTTTAGTCAAAGGTGCACAAAGCAACTCAAAGTATTAACATCAGTGAATCTACACCTATTTGGAATTAATCCCCTCTACTGATTTTTTTGGTCTTAATTAGAATGAAGAATTTCCTACAGAATGCAACTAAGCCATCACGAATGTGTTTAAAAAACAAACAAAATAAAATTTGAAAGAACTATATGATATGGTAAAAATTTAATATTTTGAATATTTCATCTTTCAGGGAAATTATCATACTGTTATGTTTAAAATAAGGAGGAAGAAGATTTAACAGGGCAAATTAGTGACAACTTTGTATGACTTGGCACTGGTCACAGGAATTTTCTTGCTCTTTGAAGTCATGCAAGCAAGCTTCTCACTCCTCCTCAGGCTGAGAAAAATCTAGTTGTGAGATAAAGTTTTTGTACAAGTTTAAAGAGTCGATTCATGAAGCTAGTAAAAACTGTGATGTTAAAAAAAGTAAAAAAGTGTCTGAAATAGTCCTTAGCCCTTACCAGATCTACATCCTAAAGAAGAGGTCAAAGTGTTTTTAAAGTACACGGGATCATCATTTCCACGTTGCAAAGATCTACTGTAGGTTATCCTGCTTTGGCAGAGGGGTTGGATTAGATGATCTTTCAAGGTCCCTTCCAACCTCTAAGATTCTATGTTTCTGTGATTCATTCCCAGGTGTTTCAACTTCTACTTGGGTAGCAAATTCCATCTGTTGCAGGGGTTTGGAAGTTAGGCCTGATCTGTGTTGTCAGCTCTCTCAACTGATTTGTAGCTCTTGCTGATTTAAGTGGATTTGTTTTCAGGATCAGAAAGGTAGTACAGAGTCAGGTGAAGGGCTAACACTGTCATAGGTATAGCCAAACTGTACATGCTGTAGTGTTACATCTCTTCTGAACCCTATTTTTCACTAGCTGCAGATTTGTGTAAACCCTTCATCACACAGGTTACTGGCAGTTCTGGAAAAAAATAAAATGTTTATTTCTTCTGAAGCTTTCTTAGTGACTTGAATAGTCCCATTTTGGCAGCAGCTTTTTGCGTTACAGAAGTAATAAACTAAACTTAATAACTCAGTTTCTTGAGGAAAGAGAAATCATAGAAATTAAGTCTGCATCTATCTCAGTTGTAACCTCATTTATTGAACTGTGTATTACTTTCCTCCTAGGAGGTAACTGAGCAGTGTTTAGAGTGATTCCACAGAATCACTGAATGTTAGGTGTTGGAAGGAACCTCTGAAAATCATCTAGTCCAATGCCCCTGCCAGAACGGGATCACCTAAAGAAGATCACACAGGAACACGTCCAGGTAGATTTTGAATGTCTCCAGAGATGGAAACCCCGCGACTTGTCTGCGCAGCCTGTTCCAGAGCTCTGTTACTCCCACAGCAAAGTAATTTCTTACGTTAGGCTGAATCTTCCGTTTTCCAGTTTGTGACCATCTCTCCTTCTCTTTCTTCTGGACATCACTGAGAAGAGTCTGGACCCATCCTCCTGACACCTGCCCTTTAGATATTTCTAAGCATTGATGAGATACCCTCTCAATCTCCTCTTCTCCAGGTTAAACAGCCACAGGTGAGAAAGCTGAGCCTTTCCTCATATAGTAGATGTCCCAGTCCCCTAATCATCTTAATGGCCCTGCACTGGGCTATCTCCAGTAGTTCCTTACCCTTCCTGAACTGGGGGAGCCCGGAACGGGACGCAGTACCCCAGATGAGCCCTCACCAGGGCACACTCTTCTTAGTGCACCCCAGGATGCCATTGGCCTTTCTGGCCAACAATCTTCCCTCACAGACACTGAAGAAGCACTGTCTTTGCTATATTGACTACTTAAAAATAAAAAATATTTTTTACCGGTCATATTGTTATCCTTTGTTGATTTTTTTTCTGGCTACTTGCATTGCTATCCCTCACATTCCTTTTATAATTAAGTACTTCAACTTGAAACAGTGATTTCTGTAGGTGTATAAATTACCACACTCAGTTCACACTCATGCATCTTTACCAATAGACAAGTAATACTACCATCTCTATGTGCAGAAAAGTCTAAATCAGAATTATTTTTTTTTTTGCAAAGAAAATCTGCAATCTTTTAACAATGGAGAATCATATTTTCCTCTAGTACTGCAGGAATTTTCCTAAACACAACAGGCTGTGAATTTGAATGTGAAAATTTGTGAAAGGAAATATGTTATGTTGTATTGTGTTTAAGGTCAAAATACTTTTTTTTCTGTTGAAAAATATGCCTATAAACCTAGATACAATTTGTGTGTGTGTGTATATATGTGTGGACATATACATAGACCCATTAATTGATGCCATAACAATGTATCAGGAAATACATGATTTCTGGAAGGTTTTCCCTTTTTTTGTTTAAAAAACGAAAGAAACAAACAAATAAAATACCCCAATTCATCACCACAGTTCTTAAGTAAAATTTGTTAATTCCCATTTATAGGAAACTATGGACTAGAGCTACCGGAAAAGCCCACAATATTGGTTTTCACTCTCCATAAAACCTCAAAGGGAGTTCCCCACCACTTCCTTAAGAGAAGGCCAATCCCTTCCCAAATGGCATCACAAGAAAATTTCTTAAGACAAGTTTGTTTTCAGATGTATTCTTTCCCAGGGAATTATGTTGGTTTAAATACAGGAAAGAGTCCTTGGAAGTTTCCAAGTCTCTACTAACACTATGAGTCAGATGTCTGCAGGTTGCGTTGTGCCAGATTTGACGTCAAACAATAATCCAACGGGGTTTTCCATTAACCTCCATAATGGAGATTCAATGGGATTTTAATGTATAAAATAATACGGTTTTGTCTGCATCACCAAGATTAGCATTACAAATCTGATTTTAACTCATTTGTTAAAACATTTTTAAAATCTCAAAATGTTGCAAAAAAAGAAAAGGAAGATACTAAGTCTGAGCATACAGCAATATTAATTCTGAAATGTTTCACAACTTAAATATTAATACAACACAGACACAGTTACTGCTATGGTTAGTCTTTGTAGCGACAGCAAACACTGATTACTCCTTACTTTTAAAACGAGTGCATCTGCTCTCCAAGACCGGGGCATGCTCTTGCATGTGCGGTTGTTACTGCTTGTTGGAAATTTACGGAGGAAGCTAGGAAGTGTTGCCTCACAGCTGGGTTTGGCAAGTCCTCCTTGCAGTTGGGGATGTGGGGAGCTCTATGGCCTTGGCCATGGGTGGCCTGTTAAGAAGTCTGCTTGAAGACCAACATCCTTGTGTGACCTCTGCAGCTGTTATATGAAACTTATATTTTTTTCAGTTGTACTGAGTTGCTAAAAGATTGAGGGAGCTTCCAGCTCTTGAGGATTTTTGAGTTTGTTATTGTTTCTTTAGATTTTTGTCCCATTTGGGTTGAAACCAATTTCAAGAACTCTCATTTTCCCACAGACTGGGAATCCAGCTTCTTTGGCTAGCCACAGTTGTTCTATAACCTGTCTCCTAGACTGCTGTATGTTTTTGAACAGAGCTGTTGCCTTCAGCTGAAAGTGAAGAAATGAATGTGTAGACACAAGAGTTTGGCTTTGGCACATTCCCCTTTTTGCCCGTTCTTCAGCAGGTAATAATTTCAGATACAGGGGAGTAAGCTCATGCTTGCACGGTTATGAAGAGCCCTCCCAGAAGTCTGTGCCAGCTTCCCCTACACCTCTGCTCCAAGTTCTGGGCACAACTAAACTTTGAGGTATCCTGCTACAAGTTATGCAATCAGTAGGCTTCTTGGGGAAAGCGGAGACCACAAGACTTCTGTAACTAAATAAGACCTCTTCAGAAGGGCTCACTAGAGTATGAAGGCAGACTCTGACGTGTATTCAGAGAACACATCAAATGGTCTCTAGCTGAGAAATGGCCACAGGCCTTAAACTACCTGTCTTCAGGTCTTTATCTACCTGTCTGTACTAGGCTAACATTGGCCAGTGTAGATGATACCAAGGATTAAAAGCATTATGAGGAGCTGAAAGATGATGGCAGAGGAGCAGCTTAGGAGCAATACTGGAAGTCTGTAGTTAGGCAAAATGGTGAAAGCCCTAAGTCCATTATTTCAAGATTTTTTTAAGGCAGTCCTGGAAAGTTGTCCAAAGAGGAAAAAATGTAGGTGTAGACTTCAAAATAGTAGCTGGATAGTTGACAACAGCTATATTTAGCTCAATTCTGTGAAAAACAAGAGAGTAATGGGAGTATGGATTTTTAAGTCATGGTTAATATAATGTTACTATATAATGTGAAGTTTGATTTTACATGAGAGAAGTAGATTTATTCTCAGTTGGGAGCCAGGCAAAATTCATAGTTGTTACCTTTGCCATGGTGTTCTGAAAAATCATCTCAGACAACTTTTATTAAATGCTGCTGTTTGTTTTACAGGAAAAAATCTGTAATAGATCTCAGCAACTATTGTCTTGCTTCTGCTTATCTATGACACTCCATCATGCCCAGACTGGAAAAGGAGTATTGTATATGTTACTAACAACTACTTTTTTCCAGATAAGGAAAAGTCACCCAACATTTTCCTGCATTGTTGGTGGCTGATAGTTGAGAATTTTTAATAAAAAGAAACTGAAAATGGTTACTGGTTACTGGTTGGGAGTTACAGAAATTTCCAATGTCTGCCTTAGTAGCTCACTATCTCCTACCTTCCCTTAAGAAGCCTCTCATTTATATGCAGTATAAATAGATCCTTTGTCTCATAGCATCCATTGTTGCAAGATAAACACAGAGAAGCACAAAAGTGAGGTGAAATCATTGAGATTCTTGACAGCATGAATCATGTCGAATTTGGCTTGCACTCAAATGAACATGTTAGGAGAGAAGTCTGTCACCTGAAAGAGGTTAAATCATGCTGGAATATGTGTTAGCAAGAGAAGCAGTATAAAAGCTGTACATTGTACATGAAGTGTATTTTCATGTGGTTATGGTTTGTTTTGGCATGAGCCAAACTGTCAATGATCTTATTAGGTAATCTGCTGGGCAACAGTGATATGTGGAACTGCTCTTTCCATCTCTTGAGCAATTGCCAAGTGAAAGCTGGGAATGGTGCAGATTGATGGGGCTGCTTATAGAGTTACGTTCCTAGAAAGGAACAGTGTGGGCACTAGCAGGTAGGAGTGGTACAGATCCAGTTTATGTGTGCATTGGTTACCCAAAAGCAACATTAGATTCAGACATTGATAACATCTACATTCAGGAAAATGAGGACAGTTGCACTAATCCAGGAGTACTGCTGCTCACCCAGCTCTTAGGCCTGTGTTCTGCATATGCCTGTGCATCTATCACTCATTGCCACACTATCAGAGTGTGTGGATAGACAACAGCTTTTACGTGACTGAGGGACCAAAACACTGGACAAGACCACAGAAGAAAAGCAGTCTCTGTCACAGGCTTCCTAGGCTCACTGGATTCCATGTTATAATTCAACATTGGCTCCCCCTGCAGAATGCAGGCTGAGAGAACCACTCTGCTTCAGAGGGTTACACGAGGATAAATGCATTCAAAATTTATGAACCACATAGATGACACAATATGGAATAGCTGACATTGTTAAGCTCAAAGCAATTCTTTTTAAATGGCTTTTAGATACACTCAGATACACACACACACACATTCGTACATAGATATAAATTTAACATAAGGAGAACCAAGAGAAGAAAAGCAGTAACTTACTAGTAGCTGACATGATACTGAATGGACATGAGAATCATAGAATCACAGAATCATCAAATCATAGAATCATAGAATCATAATGTTGCATTGGAAAGGACTTTTGAAGGTCATCTAGTCCACTACTCTGCTCTGACGAGACCTCATCTGAAATACTGTGTCCAGCTCTGGAGCCTGAAATACAAGAAGGACTTGGATCTGTTGGAGCTGGTCCAGAGGAGGATCCCAAAAATGATCAAAGTGCCAAAGTGCCTCTCCTATAAGGACAGGCTGAGAGAGTTGAGGTTGTTTAGCCTGGAGAAGAGAAGGCTCTGGGGAGACCTTATAGCTGTCTTCCAGTGCCTGCGGGGGGCCTATAAGAAAGCTAGGGAGGGACTGTTTACAAATGTGTATAGAGTGAAAGGACAAGAGGCAGTGGTTTTAAACTAGAGCAGGGTAGATTTAGGTTAGACTTTAGGCAGAGATTCTTTACTATGAAGGTTGTGAGACACTGGAAGAGGTTACCCAGAGAGGTGGAGGAGGCCCCATCCCTGGAGACATTCAAGGTCAGGCCTGATGGAGTTCTGAGCAACCTGATCTAGTTAAAGATATCCCTACTCAGAGATTCTGTTGACTTTATACACTGAAAGATTTCAGAAGTAGGTTCTGACATAATAAAACATATGTCATCACTAAGGAAATTTGCATTGATTATCCCCATGAATCCTAAATGTATCTGGAAATCTAGCTCACACAGTTGTATGTTCTAGTCTAGTTTTATGTTAAGTTATAATACTTAAGTGGAAAGAAAGTGTCCACGGAAACATTTATAGTTACTTTCCCTTCAGCCATGTTTTGGACCTATGCTTTAATTACGTATTGGTATGTTCCCCTAGCTGGTACAAGAAAAGTTTTAGGAAATAGGAAAACTGCTCATTGTAATTCATCTATTTTATTTCCACATCCTGAATACTATTCTTGTAGAAAATGGAAGAAAATGGAAGTTCTACTGCAGTCTTGGGATTATATAAACTGCTCCCATGTACTTAGTCTTTCCTTTTTCATTGAGAGAGAGGAAGTGGGCATACAGCATGGCTTATATGAGTCACAAACATCTGTCTTTGAGTGTGTCATTCTATTTGATAATAGAAGTTTACAGACATTTCAGTCTTTCTTCATACCAGAGCTACCAAACAACATGTACTAATTTTGTACAGCTCACCTGGAGGTGACAAATTTTCCCTGCTTTTACTGTATTCAGAAATATTTATCTTCCAGTCATGAAATTCAGAATGTCGGTTTTTTACTTATTTTCTTTTGCTTACTGGTATAATTAAAGCCTACATCTTGCTGATGGTAAACATGGTGTTAAAAAAACCCCCACCTATTAAAATAAAAGAGATAGAAGAAAGGATTAGAAGCTTTGTGTTTAGGTTGACACTTCTTCCACATATATATATATTCTAAAATATATTTGCAGCTCTTCTCTTTGTGGATGACTAAAATTAGTAGCAGACACCATTGATTCTTCCATGTTCTGGGTAATAGAACTTTTCAAGGAATGGCTTCGCTCGATTGAAAGACACAGGTTGCTCCTGATGTGCCAGACTGTATATGTCAAGCTTGGGCAGGATAGCGATTACTCTGTTGTGTCCTTCTGCAGTGTCACAGGTGTAAAATGAGTAAGGATGCTTTTGTAGTTCTGATAAGCTAGAGTTTTGCAGGTTTATTTTGCCTTTTAAAATCATATCTATCTAGTACAGCAGAGGCAAAATTCAGTTTACTGCTGAAAGCCTCTCCAACGTTTTATTCCCTGGTTACCTCCCTTTACTCGCTGTGCTCTGTAGTCAGCACACAGATTGTTAGTAAAATGTTACTATCTCTGTACAAGCTCTTCTTCCCAGAAAGAAATGTCTTATTATCTGTAAATCAACTCACATTCTATTTATGTTTCTGGTTCAGCGTAAAGGTAAAAGAAAAGTAGAAAGCAGAAGCTGTTCTTTTTAATAGGGGAAGAAGTATTGTACATTCCTTGCTTCATGGATTAAGTCTCAGAGAGCGCGCAGAAAGCACCACAGGATTGTGAAGAGCAACTGTCTATCACAGTGCAGTCCTCACACAACCTTCTTTTTATTTTTTCTGTTTTGAGGGAGACAGTGGGATTCAAGTTAGGAAGCTTAACTGTGTCTCTAAAAAGGCAACCAGTCTTGTGTGGCTTTTTGTAGAATAATGATTACTCTGCATGAAATCTGAAAATGCGTCTCATCTCATGGTCTGTAGTTAGTATCTTGTGAATTGTTTTCCCTCTATTAAGATGGGAAAACAATGCTTATCGACAAATTAAGGAGTTTTGAATTTCTACATCAGTAATATATATTAAATGTAAAAGAACTTGCTTTACATAATATTTCCAGAATGGGTAACTTAACACCACCAAATATCCTGTGTTCTCCTTAACTTGGAAGCAGGACAATTAAAATACAAAGGCAAGTTTATTTGCACAGAGAAACCTGTTAATGACTACCATCATTAGTCACTTGATGTAGAGGGAGTTGGTGTGGGAGGAGAAAGCAAATATGGTGGGGAATCAGATGTTTCCAGCCATTTACACAGGGGTCTAAGTCTTGAGTAGTTGTAAATACTTGTTTCATTGCACTCTGTTTGTACATAGTCTCAAATTTTACTTTTTGCTTCCCATAACTTAGCACAACATGGCAAGGACACACTTGTTTTAATTCACCTCTGTTTCGTTTATGTTAGATCCTGACTAATGAAAACCATATATCTCTGCTTTCTGTTGATTGATACTGCATGCAGCCTTGTCTGCCTGATTTCTACTGTTTGATTTTGTGAGAAGTCTCTTACTTTCAAGATTGTTTTAAAACAATCAACACGCAAAAAGGACAGAAGGTGAAAGGATGACACTGGTAGTGGCTCTATGATGTGGATGACTGTGAACCTGTCAAACCCCGGAAATCAGGGCTAGGCAAAGTAGCTGAGGCTCTTGTGGTAGGATAACAAGAGGAACCCCAGTGTGAACCTGCTCTGCCTCAAGAAGTTTCTATTCTGCAAAAATGTACATGTGCATGTGTGCACACACAGACAGACATGCACCTCCCCAAATAAACATAAAATCAGACCAGCAATTATTTCCAGTTGCACTGCCAGGACTAATTGAAAATAATTAATGATCCTCTAAAAAAATATGGTTGCAAAATGTTGAGAGGTATCACTTTCTCTTCCAAAGCGTAGACTGCCTTTTTAGCCGTGTTCTGTCAATTACCTGTCAAAGACCTTATCCATCAAATCTTCTTAGTGATCATTTGTAATATGCTGAAAAATAAACATTTTGACTCTTAGGTAAGAGTAAAGATTTGACCATTGATCCAATAGTGTGGTTAGGATCATAACCAAACAGTGAAATAAGTATGTCCACCCAGTAAGAAAGAATTATTGTAGAGAACAAAATGCGATGGCTATTTACTCCACACACAAACTTCTAATTTCTCCAGGCATCGAAAGTAAAAAATGAAGACTGTTATTTTAGATACTTTTGTTGTGCTTGCTCCAAATTGTCAACAGGAAGTTCACTGTGTTCCTGAAGACCCGTAGTAGACATCCAGTCTGTTAGCAGTGATCATATCCAAGGGGAGAATTGTGCCAAAATGGCTTGCCAGAAAGCAGTTTGTGTAAATTACTTGAAGGTGAAGGAAATTTTGCCTTCTTTCCTTTATTAAAATATTAGTATTTGTTTATAACTTTCAATTTCTTTCAACTTCTTCTGCTTTGATTTATTACAAAATTTAACAAAGCATGGTTCTGAAGCAACTGTATGGTCACGAGTAGAAAAATAGGGTGATAAAATGAGTTGAAAAGAAAAATTACAATTTGTAAGTCATTAATGTTTAAAGAATAGTAAAACTGGCAGCTGTGTAGAAGCTATTGGTCTACATCTACAAAAATGTTTACTTTTTGCAGTGAGAAACATGAAATACATTTATATCCTTCTTTTTTTTCCCAAATACAAATTGGAAAATCTTTCATCATGTAAAAGCACCATCTTCACTGGATACATGCTCTCTTACATTTAGAGGCACAGAGTCTGCTGAAAATCAGCCACTTGATGCCCTTTGGTTATCCAAAAGCAGCACGTCAGATCTCACTAGCCTCTTCTGAATGTATTGAAGGTCATTGGTTTTAGAGAAATATTACTTAAAATATAAAAAGTGCAAAGCCTTTCAGTCTGAAAGTAGTTAGTTCCATTTTTTTCCTTTTTCGCTTTGTCAAATTAAATGAACACTTAGACTGACAGCTCTGCTGGCCGGACCTGTCTCCCAGTATCTTTGGCAGATCCTGGACTTGGCTTTCTGTGAGAAGTGCCTTGTTGTTTCTCTCTCTGCTGCCAGGACACACACAGGCACTCACATGTTCTAGGCTTGGCTGCTTCTCCCTTGCTCTCCCTGTATGCCTCTTTCTCCCAAACGACCCTTCTTCAGCGTTCGTACATTAAACTTGCTCCTCTTTTTGCCCTCTCTCTGCTGGCAAGAGATGTATTTGACAGGCAGGTCCCCTGAGAATAAAGAAAGGCAATCTTGCTCCTCAGGTACTGCAAAGGCCACAAGACAGAGACTTAGGTTGCTGCTGATCCCCTTCCTCACCAATTCCGTCTTTGCTGCACTGAGTGTCCTTCCATCTAGAGATATTTGAAATACATATCTTGTAAGAGCTCTCTCGGATCTTTTTTGGTGCCATTGGCAGGACAAACCCTAGCTGCATTCAATGTATGTTTATTGTCAGACTAAGATTAATATGCTCTACAGACAGAAGCCTGCTAAAAATTCTTGAAGCCATACAGAACTCTCTGAAAAGATTGATATCTAGTCCACAGGACAAATGAAGGCACAGTCTGCATATACACTTTGCCAAGTCTACCCATCTCCTGAGAGTTCTCTGTTATTATTTCCCTGATACAGAAGGAAATGTAGGGCTGGTATGGAAGATCAAAGACAAGGGCATTCAAGGAATGTGGGGTTCTAAGAGTGTTCCTGACTCTTTATTGTCTGAATTCTGGTCATTCTGGTCTATTTTTCTTGCTCTGGACATCAGCTACAGTGTCTGGGACAGTAGATTTGCCAGCTGACCCAGCAGCCCTGCTGGCATAGGGGTGTCTGTGTGGGCTGGCAGTTCTGGGCAGGCTGCTCTCACTGAGGATCTGGATTGGGGATGAGGGCAGAGACCAACCACTTTGAGCCTGAGAAGGATTTGGGTAAGTTGCTAAAAGAAATGAAAAGGACTGTAGACGATATACCTATTGGGATTTGCCATGCCAGCCACATTACGAAAATGACTGTATTCCTCCTGAAAAAGGGGGAGACACTGGCTGAAGCAGAAACTACATTCAGTATGGGAATGAACCAGAATTAAAAACAATCAGGTGAGAAAGAAATGCAAATGTAGAAAACAAAATAAGTCCCTGAACTTAAGTTATTTCTAAGATTATTGACGCCTTCCAGCCCAAGAGTCAGCGTATCTGAGCGAATGCTTTTTCATTGAAATTATGTAGAGATAATGGAAACATCAGAAAAATTGTCATCTGCAATTTCATATGAACTTAGACCTGCAAATTAATAACTGTCATGGAATTGAATGTAAAGCTCTGAATCACATAATTGCTTTTTTCTGTGGTCTGTGTTGATTTCATTGATTGTGATTATGACTGTTAATTATACAACTCTAATGAAAAATACACATTTTTCCAGGGCATTAGGGTAAAGAAGGTGGTATCTGATCATTAAATATATTACAGGAAAACTGATATACCCAATAGACTGCAAATATCCTAGTTATAAGGTTTCCAGTGGACTGGATAGAAGAGTAGGTGGGTAAAATAAATAGGACAGTGTAAAGGAATCTGGTTTTTCCCTTCTCTGGCCAATACTCTTGAAGCAGTTTCCATTTCAGAGATGCAATCTCACGTGTAAAACTCTCACTTTAGAGGTACATTAGTTGATGGTCTAGACAGACTGTATCCTGTGTCTGTAACCAGAATCAAAGCCACATTTTTTGCTATTGTGTATTTGGACACGACAGACATGCAAGTTAATTACAATGAGCAAACCATTTATTTTAAAAATTGGATGTATTTCTTGTGCAAATGTAGTGGCTAATTTATTACTATAATAATTAAGAGTAAAAAACAAAATAAAACTTTAGGAACATTCCATCTTGCCTGAATAATAACACAGAGGCACAACTATAGTCTGGTGGCCCTTTACATTATTACTCTCAATTAATTTGCAGCGGAAGTATTGGCTCTGACATTGGATGACACTATATTTGTATGTCCATCATTTATTATCCTTCTTATGTGTTCAGGCAAGCTCTCAGCTTGCTCTGGGGTGCAATGCAGAAATCTTTATCTCTGAAACAAAAGATATGTAGAAGTTAGTACTAGACATACTACCCTCAAATGCATTAGCTCATGTGGAGTACTCATACCAATGAACGTCTGGTTGTTTAGGGTTTTAAAAATCTTGATGACAAAGAAAATGTCCCATCTGCTGTAATTTTATAAATCAGCAAATAAGGAGAATAAAATTCTACATGTGGTAAATTTATCAATGACTTTTTTTAAATTTTATTTACAGTTTCCCTAGACAACAATGCAACTTGCAGTGTGCAAAATATTGCCATTCTGTCAGTATTGGCATCAATGTGAACATTATTATTCTCCTATTGCTTTTTGGCTTTCCTTGGCAACTTTAGTTTTCAAAAAGAGTATTTGGTGCTTTGCTCATTCTTCAACAATATGCCAGTTCTAAACTCCCCTTCTGTTGAGAAATGAAATGAAATGAAATGAAATGAAATGAAATGAAATGAAATGAAATGAAATATTGTGCTCCCTGGCTTCAATTACCATGTTCCTCATTATCCATTTGGAGAGAAATTTTTCGTGCATGAAGGTAGCAACACAACAATCAGAACATTTCAAAATGGTACAGGAGGGTGTTATTTATGTAATTAAAAGCTATGCCCAAGTCCTCTTCTTGCTTTTGTCCTTGCAGAAAGCCTGTTCCTTCTCGAGAGACCATTTTTACTTGAGACTGGAAAGAGCCTTATAAAAAAACTTGTTTTGAATTTAGAATGTGAGCAGAAAAGGAGTGCTTATTAATTTCAGTTGTCTGCATTGTGAAGTTAAGAATATAACTTCAAAAGGGTAATAGAGAATGGGAAACAGGGATTAAGAGGATCTAGGCTAAAAATATCTATGTCTGATGCCTAAACAAAGCAGTAGAATGTAATAAACTTATTAATGCTACTGAATACTAAGGATAAGTCTTAGCATGTGCATAACTCACTGAGAGATTAGAAGATAGCCAGACTGAAGAAGCTACCAAAGGAAGACATCTTATTCATGAAAAAAGTAACAATTCCTTAACAGAAAGTAACTAATATAATGCAGGACATGTGAGTGTGAATGAACTCTCATATATATGTTTATGAGACACTTTTAAAATAAAGAGATACTTATCCCTATTAAAATACACGTAAAAGTATTAGTGTCTTAGTATCATTAATAGCATTAAAAGAGTGGAAATCATCACTTCAGTTTGTAAATGTCACTGTAGTGCACACTGTAGTGCACTGTGATTGCAACAGAATGTAACTGTCCGGGTGACCAGTGGGGAATACTGTGGACTGTCTGAACTGAAACATTTTCATTTGAAATAGAATTATGTTCCGTGCTTGAAAGAATTCCTTGGGATTAGATTTGCAAATGGTACATAACCAATCATTACTCAGGAAAATAACTTCCCAGATAATAAATACTAGTATTTGCAGAAATGGGTAATGTGAATGATTCATTTGGGGATCTGTGCAGAGCAGCCAAAGTACTTCTGAAATCCCCTCTCCATTTCCATGACTGTGGCTTAAAAAATAACTCCAAGCCTTTATAGGTGTGAAAAGTCCTTTTCACCTTCTTGTAGATAAAATTATTGTACACGTCTTAATGTAAGTATTAATAACTCTTTGAGAAATAATGACTTCTGCTTTAATGAAAGAGTGAAGAGCATTAATGATCAAAGAACCAAATGGGTGGCATTTTGACTTTTTGAACTACTAAGTAAGCTGTTCATGAGAGTCAAGCTACTTGGAACCAACTTTGTGAAATGTTTTTTGCTTCTTGACACTATATATTTGCAAAAATAGTTTGTTCTCCTTTACTTATTTTCGGTGTGTCTTCTCCCTGAATGTAACTAAAAATTAATACTTATAATAAAACCACTGCATGACTGTCATTCTGACTGGAACTTCAGGGAACTTCCAAGAAGATGCCTGATGCTGGGAGACAGCATTTTTTTCTAGTTACAAGTAGCCTTAGAACTGATTTTATGGGACACCGGAGTTTCTTTATTTTCTGTCTGAAAGACACCATTTACAATTTCGAAATAATTCCTGGAAGAAAAAAAATTCAGCACCGTACTTCAGAAAGCACGCTAAGTGCACTCCTGGTATCCAGCAGAAAGACAGGAACGGGAGAGTTCCACAGTGCTCGGAAAAAGACAAAATTTTTGTGGGCAGTTTTCCAACTGCTTCCGGCTTCCTGGGGATGCAGTGGATAAATAGAGTACAACTATAAATCAGTGTTGGGTAGAGACTTCTTTAATTTACATGTGATATCAGGGTGGCTTCTGGCTGGAAAACCTCAGCTCAGTAGTGCAGCAGAACTGAGAAACAGGTTCCCTCCTCCTGTTAGGATTTCAGTGCAGCAACGCAAGCTGAGCATTTCCTTTGGAGAGAGTCAGTCCAAACCCACAGACTGAGCATGGGGAGGAGTTCTCATTTGTTCTGGAAGGAACAAAGCAGTTGACAAGAAAACACAGGCCAATGTAGACTATAATGCTTCCAGATAGTCTCAAATTTATGATGTCTTGACCACTTCCACATTTTTACTTTTCTCCAAGATAACAGAAGCACAGAATTCCCAGTTTTCATTTTTTCTTTTTTTTTCTTTTTCTGACGTGTGTGTTCATCAGCCATTTCCCAGAATACAGTTGTTGATTTCTCTTTCACCACAGTATTTCCAATTATCTTTTAATTCAGTCCAATGCTCACTATTGGCAATATGAATAATCTTTCTGTGGTTCCAGAAATCATAAACTCCAGAAAAATACAATCTTGAGGCTGTACAGGAAAATAAGATCAAATCTGCAAATACAGCATTTGACTGTACTGTGGGGCTGGACACTGGGCATCCTGCTACAGACTTGTGACAGCAGTTGTCTCTTAGTGATCTCCAAATAGCTCTGAAGCTGGTGCCTGAAACAATTTGATTTACATGGTTCTAGTTTCTTAATTAAATTTGGGTTAAGGAAGAAGAGGAAGAGGGGAGCAGAGGAAGAGCCAAAGTACTCACCACCCATCCTCAGTACTCCCACATTTTGCACTGGTAACTGACACAGAACAAACCTTCAGAAGCATTGCTTATCTCTTCTGGCAAATACTCTTGCAACTTACTCTTCCCCTGACCTCCACCCACACAGAATATAAGGTTGTTTAATCATCAGGTTTGGGGCATACACAATTTTTGTCCCACAGAACGCAACTGGATTTCTATAAAAATTGTCCACAAGATTAGACTAAAGAAAAAATTTCCATCACAAATATTTTAGATGTCTTCTACATTTTAATTTGAATTTACTTTTTCTGTTTAGTTTATTTTAATTTTACTGCATTGAAAATTATCTTGCTAATACCACTAATTACATTCATAAACAGATATTAAAAGAGAAGTTAGTCCGAGATTTCTTATAAAAAGAGAACTAATGCAGTTTTTGAAAGTCAAATCATTGATCATCTTTACTCAGAACTTGCTACCCCTTTCTCTCTCAAGTTCTGTTGGCCTCCTTAGGGATGGTAGTCTGAGAAAAGCACAAAAATTGCTGCCACCTAGCCCTTACTCAAACTCATAACATGAAATAAACTTGAATTGACAATTCTGGTACTCCTTTCCTCTTTACATATATTTTAAAAATTCTACACAGTTTGCAATCAAATGTAAATTACTAAAACACTTTGTGAAGCAGAATTAATATTTCCATCCATTTCCTGTAAATAATTTATATAAATGTGTGGCCAATCTTTCATCAGAATGTTCTTTAATACAGAAAATAAATGTTTCCATCTTTCTTGTTTCCAATTAACTGTGTTTGTGTAGCTGCTATTTATTTTTGCAACCATAGCGATGAAATCTATTTATTGGGTGCAGTCATAACAATTCTAAACATGTATTTATGTTTATTTCATGTCCACAAACCTGTACTCTACATTAACACAATTATAATATAAGTTTGAGGAAAATATCTTTGAAGTACTCTTAAAACTGTTTCCTTGTGATACATCAAATATTTTTAAGTTTAGCTTTTCTGTAGTAAATTTCATGCAATACTGAAAAGCAATCTAAGATCTCCCCATTTTTTTTAACTTTTTTTTTCTTTTTTTATATCTAGCTTGAGAGAGCCTATAGAGACCAGTACAGTCCCTGCTAAATGTGGTCGGTGTGGTGTAATTAATAAAATTCCTGAAGACACGTCCAGAACCTGTCTCCCTTCTGGGTTTGGTCAACTTTTTGTGGCATCCAAAACTCAGTGGTCAGATCCACACAACCTCGGAATGGAGGATCCCCAAGGTAGAAGGCACAGCACCTTGACAGCTCTTTTCCCTTACCATGCCCCAAAGACTGGTTGATATTCAAATGACCACAGGTACCTGATGGAAACTTAGCATGATGGAAAGCATACATGTCAAAAATCTTGCTAGTATCTGCCTGGCAGTGTTAAAAACCCCCCTGGGTCCCACAAAAGTTTTCAAATCAATTATAAAAATTATGATCGATAAATAGAGCGAGACAAGGATGTAGAATGAGGCTAACGCTCAGCGGCGCTCTTGGTGCATCAAGAACCAAGAAAGGGTCAAATTTTTGTAGGAAGTAGTTTCTGCAAAAACTTCTGAGAAATACTTGAGCAACTTGCTCAAAGTTTGGAGGAAATGCTTCTCAGTTACAAGGAGCAACAGAGGAAGAGGCACAAAGATGTTTGTTGAATACATAACACACTAAACGTGGAGTCTAGAAGCAACTTTGACAGAGTTATCCTTTAGCAGATACGGAGCATTGGAAAGTGTTCCAGTAGAAACTTTTTTTTTTGTGCGGGCAAATATTACCTGAGTATTTCTTTTCCTCATCTTGGATTTGAAGGATTTCTCCCATCATGCTTAAAGTTGATACAAAACTAAAAACTACAGCTATTGAATAGAATAAACTTTGTTTCATTTCCTTGGACATACAAATGACTCTCTATATTGGTAGTTATTCAGAAGCCCTCAGAGAAATCCTGCTTAAATATTTTAAAAAGTACATCTATTAATGCAAGGATCAATATAGAATATAATGCCCATTGCAAAATCCACTTCAAAATGAAATGTAGTACCCCCATTTCTGGGTTTCTTAAGTGGAATGTGGAAAGAATAGTTTTTCTCCTACAACATTATTAATTAGCCAGATTAGTATAGGACATGATAGTTGGTCTGACAGAGTGTTATTTTGCATATATGGGGAAATGAAGCAAAGTTTATTTTAATTAGGAAAACAGCTCAACTTGCATAAAAGGAAATAGTATGATTTACAGAGAAAAATTTCAACTCCAAATCCTCTAGAGAAAAATCAGTTAAACACAGGAACACACTCCACTCAGTTGAGAGGTTCTTTGATAGTTTCCTTAAGAATGCAATCTGAGAAGGAAGGTATGTATGAAAACTACATGCTTGATACCTGCCTTATATAGTATGACAAATGAGGCATTTCCAGTACAATTCACTGTAAGTTGATTAAGCCTACTTTTCTCCTACTCTGTATGTGGACTGAATTAAATGTTATTCAGTGTGACTGGATCTCTAGCTACCTTGTTATGATTAGGCATTCCTAATTTACAGGTCTGAGCAATCTGTGGATTTCTAGGATCTTGAGGCATCTTCAGAGGTGCTTTACGTTCTCCAGTACATTCTCTAAAGTGTCCAAAGGGAAGTTGCATATTGCCTTTGTGGAGAGTTGGCATCACAGTTATAGACAGACGTGTCCGACAGGGACATATGGTAACCAAGAAGGCTCTTTGGCAAGAAGTTATTGAAGTCTATGCTTAAATCCTAAAGGTCTTGGGGAAACAGGTAACATACAAAGAGACAATATGCAGTTCATGACTGAAGATTTCCAGATTGTGATTTAGACAATCTGAATTTCCCATAAAAAGGGGGTCTTGGTAACTGAGTGCATTTCTGATTGTAGTATCAACATTAGCAGTTTTAACAATGTGCTAGCTAAAGTGTGAGAAGACTGAAGAAGTTTCCAGTGTTCAATGAATCTGAAGAGCTTGTGTCCATACCAATTTTATAAAAGGAAGCAATTTTCCAGTAATTTCTTTTGTTAGTGCATAACTGTTCTCCACAGCACAAATAATCTTATAAAAGCACCTGAGAACAAATTCCCATCAACAAGGTAATCAGAATTTCTCCAGTCTCTTAGTTTCCCAGTCTCTTAGTTACCCAGTTAAGATGTGTTTAAATGGCTTCTTTGCTTTATTTGCTGTGCATGTTGTGTTCTACAGCACTTGTGTACTTCTCCACTGCCATACTGCACTAAGCCTCCCTTCCCAGGCACTTAATGCTGTGTCGTCTTTCCCCAGGAAACACAACAGTGAAGTGAAGTAGCACAATGTTGCAGAAATCTGAGTGCTTTAGGATTCCCAGTTCTGTCCTATTGGGATCCTAACTTTCCAGAGGTGGAATCCTAACAACTCTTTCTCTTCCCCTGCTTTGAATCACAGAATCACAGGATTGCTGAGGCTGGAAAAGACCTCTGAGATCATCAACTCCAGCCCATGACCCAACACCACCACATTGGCCAGACCAGGGCACTAAGTGCCACATCCAGCCTCTCCTTAAACACCTCCAGGGACGGTGAATCCACCCCTGCCCTGGGCACTGCATCCCCTCTCCATGAGGAAGGGCATCCTGAAATCCAACCTAAACCTCCCCTGATGCAGTTTCAGGCCGTGCCCTCTCATCCTGTCACTGGTTGCCCAGGAGAAGAGCTCGACCCCCACCTGACTACACCCTCCCTTCAGGCACTTGTAGAGAGTGAGAAGGTCCGCCTGAGTCTCCTCTTCTCCAGGCTAAACACCCCCAGCTCCCTCAGCCTCTCCTCATAGGACTTTCCCTCCAGTCCCTTCCCCAGCCTCGTTGCTCTCCTCTGGACCCGCTCCAGCCCCTCAAGGTCTTTCTTGCAGTGAGGGGCCCAGCTCTGCACACAGCACTCGAGGGGAGGCCTCCCCATTGCTGAGCACAGGGGCAGAATTACATCCCTTACATCTTTCCCAGTTATGGATTATTTCATCCACTATACAGTCAGCTTTAATTCTAACATCAATAATTCCTCTGACATGTGTGCATCAGGGCATTGGTGATGCAATTTAATATTCCTCTGCTAGTCTGATGGACTTTTATATGTCAGATTTAGCAGAGATTGTCGTAAATGTCAGGACTTTCTGAGCCTTTGATCAAATTCAGTCTCTGAAGCAGATACAAATGTGACACCATCCTTTAATAACATACTGTGCACAACTTCAAGGTCTAGTTCAGCAATATCAGCATCACAGAGTTCATGAGCCCCACTTGGGAAGGAGCAGCTGACATCAACAACAACACAGGGAAGGAAAAAGCAGGATGAAACAAGAGCAGCTGCCCCTGAACAAACACTGTTCAAACCAGGAGATGCCAGGTGTTAGTGGAGCATGGAGTAGGTGCAAGGTGAACACAGGCCCAGGAAAGTGGAAAGGACTGGTGCACATTGATTCTGAGAGTAATGTAGGGGTAGAGACTGTGCTTCCTCGAGGTTTTCCCAGAGGGGAAAGGTTTACTGGGTGATGCTGCTCCCATGTGAGGTGAGCCACTCATGATCAGTAAATTCATCTCCTAACTGGCATACATACGTAGTCTTCCTGTTGGAGAGTAACTGTATTTTACAGCTTTCTTAGGTAAGCAGTTACAGTCTTTGCCGAATGAGAAGCTTAATGAGTTTGATCTATTTTATTTTCTTAGGGAGTACCAGGAGTCTAAATGTACAGTCCTTCCTCCCAGACTGCCATCATGAGGTAATGGCCACACGTGGTTGCAAAGAGCTGAATTTGGAAATAGTGTGTTGATGTTTATGCAGCTTTCCAAAGATGTTGTAAGGATGATTTCTAAGAGGAAAAAAAACAAGCAAAACTAAAACCCCAATCCAAAAACTGCTGCATATAAAAATCATGGTTGCAAAATAAGTTTCTTTGCCTATTCAAGGTAGTATTAAAGTGAATTTTCCTGTTGAACATTCCTACCTTTCTAATGTATTTTGTTAACCCTCCTGACCACAGTATGATGCATTCTTGGGGCATTGCAATGTATTACTGAAAACATTAAAATGGAAATTATTAAATGGAGTAAAACTATTTGTCCAGGCGTGAACGTTATTACAAGTATTTTCATTGGTGCATATGAAATTATTAGGACAGATTTTAGCAGGTTTCAGAATTTTTCATTTTAACAGAATTTAGGGATTTTTTGACTCCTTGTCCTGAATATAACATTTGTTTTAAAGGAGCTTGCATTCTAATGATTTTTCCAAATTCCTATAGTGTTTCAAATATATAATCAATTTTATTATGCTGTTTTGAGGAGAACCTGGAACTGGTAAAAGCCAACAGGCTTCACCTCTCTTCTCCACTTTCTCAGCAAGCATTTTTTGCCTGTCACTTCTCTACCTTATGCGTCTAGCCATTGAAATCCTTTTATAAAATGAAGGAAAGAAACTTATGCCACGTGTGAGTTTTGAAACTACCAGGAAATAATAAAACTCATCACAAAAACATAAAAATCAGGGAAATTTGGTTTAGGTATTTACATGTGGCTCACTGGCTATGTTTGAATTCTTTGAATTTGGTTAGAATCGTTATGTATTATGATGCAAATTCAATTGCATTTTCAACTACTCACAGTATGGGGGGAATATGGGAGTCACTCTATACTGCCATTCCTCTGTTTTTAATGCACGTTTGCACTCCCTTATCTGAACAGGGGACTTAGGCTTCTCAGTGTAAGAGAAAATTTGAAATCTTGTACCATACTCATAGGACAACAAATCTGTACACATCCATACAAAAATACATAGGTTATTATCATTCTTTTTCTCTGTACTTTTCTAAAACAAGTTACGGGTGGATCATGTGGGAATCAAAATGACGAAGACATGTACTTTCCATGCAGAAATTTTGTGTGTAGAACTGCCATAGGATTTTACTGAAGCAGGGCAGAATTTGGAGCGTTTATTCACTGTAATTTAAAAGGTCTTATGAGAGAATTTAAACATATTTTTTGAATGATACATACAGTTCCCTTCTCTTTATGTCCAACAAATAAAGCTATTTGGATAGCATCTACTTTTCTTGCTGCCTTGAATTCAATCAAGAGTGTGACCTAGCTCAGTAGAAGGTATCTGAGAAAGAAGATGGAAACTATGCAAAATCTCATTTTACCTTGTATTTTTTTCTTGTGGTATGTTGAAATTGAGCTCTGGTAAATTCTTTGAAAGGAGATATCACAAATAAACTTCAATTTTCACCGACTTCTCTTTAGTAGTGGCAGTTAATGCACACCATGGACTAATTTTTCATATAAGAGAATGATTTTAAATTATAAAAGTTCATGATGCTATTAACAAATTAAAGTAGCTATGTTGGGAATTAAGGTAGTCTGATGAGAAACCATGTGGTTAATAATCATGAAAGAATTAGTAAGGGATTATGATTAAATTTCATTGGTATGATTTTTCTATACTTTGTTTTGTCAAGAGATTGTCATCTGAAGAGATTTTATTTTTTTCCTCTTTTTATTTCTTGGTTTCAATTATTTTTTTAAAAGATGATATGCTGTATGAATATTAAAAGATAAAATCAGAATAAAAATTGGAGTAGAAAATCACAACAGGTTATTAACCTTCTTATTAATATATGCAACACTTGAAGATTGATATATACTGATGTTTTTAAATACAGAATTATAACCACTCAGATTAGATAATTACCGAATTCTAGCTCAGAGTGACTTATGTAGACGAACAGTTGAAGAGTAGCGTTGGTTCTTCATGCTAGGCCACCTTTAATTCAAGCAGCTACTAAAAATAACTGTATATTTGGTATTATAATTGTACATTTTAATTTGTATTTCAATCACACAATTAAAAAAGTAATTTGGCTATTGAGGTTAATAGGGGACTTTATTTTTTTTTTTTTAACTCTGTTGGAAATAAGACAGTGATCTTACTGCTTCAATACTTGCCTAAAGAATCATAGAGTTTTATGGATGCATATAGATTTCTGTCATTTGTGGCCTGCAACCAGCCAAGAATAGCCAAGCAGATCTGAAAGAATTTTACTGTGCTGATTTATAGTTTAAAGAGAGATCACAAATGAAATGCCGCCTTTACATAAGCCACTAGAACCAAAATTTCCATGAGTGCAAAGAAAGAGGTAAAAAGATATATGGAGATTTAATTCTCCATGCTGTTCCATTACTGCTCTGAAATCGTTAAAGAGCTTTAACCAGTAAGAAGCCTAGCTAGCAAAGAATTGCAGACATATCCAGTGTCAGCCTAATAGGATCTGATCAGCCCTGGCAGGCACTCTGTGCTCCCTGGTGCAATCTGGAAAAACTAGCCTGTGAAGACTGAGAATAACAGTCATCATTGCCCTTCATCAAAAGCTAGCTCTTTCATCATCCTCTCCTCACTTCATACTCACTGTTTCAGATATGCAGCTGTAAACCATGCCTAACATGGGCTTGGGTTCACAGTGGCATGAGAGAATGCATTTTTGGGGGAATAAGTCTCTCAGTCTATAGGAAGTTTTGACTGTAACTATGCTGGAGTAACAAGGTAGGAGATGAGGAATGTCCAGAAGAATTCCTTGGGAAAAGTGTCTGATGGATAAAACAAAGCAGCTCTGTCTTCTGGTGTTTAGCTGTGGAACCTGAGTTGGTCTTTGCATGCCAAAAAAAGAAAAGTGTTCTATTCATTCCATGCACTCTACTGAAAAGTTAAACCAAATACATTATTGTAGCTTACAAATGACTACTTTATTTTGGCATATGTTTAGTCATCCAGGAAAGTGTCGTATTTGAAAATGCCTGTAAGTACCTACTTAAAACAAAGTAGATGTTTAAGAACCTCCTTGAGTAAGGGCCAGAGTGCTTAAAATTAAAGGTGTACATCTTTTTAGCATAAAACCAAAGCAAACAAAACCTAACTAAAAATTGAAGCAGAGCTTCCTTCATTAACGCTAAGTGGTAATGAGCTCTATAGTCATGCAGACCCCAAAAGAACAACTGTTTCCCATGAGAAATTCAAAGAGCTTTTCTGAACTTTAAAAGTGTTTGTTTTAAAAACCAATATGTCCTTACTCTGTGTAATCATGTTTATAACAGGTATGAGACCACGCAAGGCCTACCTGTATGCTGATGTTTCTTGGACTGGTTTTCTGGAAACCTTTCAAAATATAAATCCTGGAGAGCCTGAAGTACTGATATTCATCCTTGCACAATGTCATTTATTTGCCAGTAGCTAAAAGAATAAAATTGTGAAAATATTTGATAACTAGAGATCTTTCTTGTTTTGTTCCTGTATTTACTTTTTGGAAAGAATATGTTTTGTCAAAAAAAAGAGAGAAGAAACTAAGATATCAGGTTATCTAGGAAACTGGAGTTTTAGTTCTGGATTTTGAACACATAGTCTGTGATGGAGCTACATATGAGGATTTTAAAGTGACATAGGAGAGGCATGTGCTATCAAAACCAGCCCTAATATTCTACAGAGTTCATATTTGAGGTCCTTAGTGGAAAACCTCCAATTATCTAGCTTTGATAACAATACGGAATGTTTTTCTCACTGTAGAAAAGAACCTAAGTTAACGGCTATACGGAGAGTGAAATAAAAACACCTAAGTGCAACAATGAATTCTGGAAAGACATGACTTAAATTTCAGCATCTATATTATTAAAAAGCTTCCTATATAGATTGAATATACAAGAAGACATAGACTGATAAGAAGAACTCTGATTCACCAGTATTTATTTTAGTCATATGAAAATTTCCATTGATAAACGGGATGTTTATTGGAGGTATATGAACAGGGTGCCTATAATCTCAGAACAGAATAAAACTCCAGGAAGCAGTAGAAAAATATTTCAAATAATTGTTTTCCATCATTAGTAATAGAAGTGAAAGTGATTGAGTTATTTTTTTAGATATAAATCAGCAAAAGCCGGGAGGAGATTATTTAAACATGGTTATTAAAGGGAAAAGATAAATATTTGTCACTGTAGACAAGAATGATCATCAGTGAATTATTCAGCTTCTCCAGACTACACCCTATTTTTCTATAGATAAAAGCATATTTTGCCTATACTTACAAGTTGAGAATTGAACATTGGGATCCTGATGAAGAAAGGAATAAGAATGTGTATGTACAAGATTAAGACTCTTTATGTGAGTTTCCCTTTGAGTATCAGTGATCCAGTCAAGATCATTGGTTCCACAATATACAAAGAATAGCAATAACCTTATCAGAAACAGGAATTACTGCCAACAGAATTATTTTCATGGTGAAAGAATTGTTTCTCCCAGTGCAGAGCTTTTGGTGGACTACAGAAAATATCATGTACAGTATGAATCATCTGGAGTGCTGTCTTCAGTTCGAAGCTCCCCAGGACAATAAAGACATGGACTTAATGGAGTTAGCCTAGGAAAAAGTGACAAAGATTGTTAAAACAGTGAAGCATCTTTCTTAAGAGGAGAAGCTGTGAGAGCTGTGAGTCTCCTGGAGCTGAGACAGCTCAGGGGGATATTACGCATGTGTATAAACTCTTAATGGTAGGAAATGAAGATGAGGGAGTCAGACTTCTCAGTAGTGCCAGGGACAAGGACAAGAGGCAATCGACACAAATTAAAGGGCATGAAATTCCCCCTGAAGACAACAAACAGGTTTTTACTATGTGGGTGGACAAACCGTGGAAGCAGCTGCCCAGAGAGATAGTGGAGTCTGCATTCATGGAGATGCTAAAAACCAAAGTGGACGTGGCTTTGGTGTAGTGGACAGATGCATGAATTTTGCCTTAAACATTTCTTGTCATTTTTACAACCCCCCAGCACGGTCAGAAAACATACTGCTCACTTAGTTTATACTTAGTTTCTGTCTTGTAATCAGAATTATAATGCTACTTATTAGAAGTTGTTATGTCTTTTTTCCTTGTTATCATTAAGTAACATGCAGCTTACTGTAGTTTATTGCATACTTAATCATTTCCTGGTTAAGTCATAGTTTATTGTCTGCCCTAATGTCTCTATAACCAATTGCTGTGAGTCCGATCTCTGTGTTGTGGCAAATTAATAAATGGTTATTTATGGACCTTGAGACTTGTCTCACCGTTGCCCATGCCATTGGGGTATTACGAATCTGAAAGTCACTTGTCACCCTGTCCTGGGCGGGACATGACACTTTGGGTAAACCTCTGGCTGACCTTTCTTGAGCAGAGTTGTGGGACAATAAGGTCTCCAGAGGTGCCTTTCAACCTCAATTCTTCTGTGATTCTGTGAAAGAAAGGAAAAAAAAAAGAAAAACTTTCAAAAGAATCTAATGTGTTTACTAATATCAATTCAACAGTAATTCAAAAGGAAATGGATAGCAGGAATAAACCAAAACTGAATTCTCTACATAAAATCTGGGTCAAGATTTTTAATACCACGTTTCTGAATCAGGGCCCTGATGTTTCGGAAATGCTGTCATTTAGACTTCAGTAAGAGCTAATGTGCATCCAAGGACATGTAATATGAATACCTATTAGTATGAATGCAAAGCTGTGAGTGAAACCATAAGGTTTTAATTTGTGAATTGTATATCTGAAGACATTATGAATCAGTTAATAAATTCTTTCAGTACTCAAATGTCCAAATCAATCACTATTCAATCTTCAAATTTAGTAAGTTGTTTTTATGGTTATATTCATTTGTCTGTTGAGGGGCATCACTGGAAAAATCAGTTTAGCAATAAAAATAGCAGACTGGAAATAATAAATATCTACAGTTGAGACTTTGAACCTGCATGGAAGTTTGAAATAAAAATTTCATTAATACTTAGTCAGAATCCATGTATATAAAAGGTACAGACTGAGAAGTGTATTATATCTATAAATTTAGATATACAAAGGTCAAACTGTGTATGGACGGCAATATGGAAAATCTTGAAGACAATATTAATGTGGTATTTTCTTTAAAAAACAGTATCTGCTATCAGCTCCCAAGTCTGTGTCTGGCTTACAGGAAGTCTATTCAACAACACAAGCAACATTAAAAGGTGCCACCTCAGCATTTTTCATTACTATATGGCTTTCAGCCAGGAGGAGTAAGTCACAGCTATAGCAGAAACCAAAATAACAGTCCAAACAGTTGGATATGATAGCAGTGATGGAACCATAAGGACATCTAAAATCACCCATAAGTGTGAGAGGAACAAAATAGAGCACTGCAATTCTGTAGCCCAGCAAACTAGCTCTTGACTGTAAATTGGAGAGACACAAGTCTTAACTATGGCAATAAAAAGATTATTGCCTTATGAATGTGGTTCCTGCATCCATCTGGTTTGTGATAGAATTTTTGGCTGTAAGAGATACATTGCACTTTCCAGTTTTCACTTTATAAATCTGTTTGTCCATAGAGTTCTTGGAAGAGGTTCCTGGATTCATCTCATGTTATATAAGTGGCCATTTTATTTAAGTCCTTATTTTTTAAGTTCAAGTAAGATGAATAACAAATGTTCTGTCCATGTTTACAACCTATCTAATGACAATAGTTTAAGTAAATATTACTTAAAGTAAATAATATTATGTTAGGAAGACAATAGGAACAATGAAAAATGCAATTAAGAAAGAGATATTAAAATTAACTTGGAGTCTTGTTGGGATGAAGGACTCCTCTAAATTAATATTTAAAATACATTGTCTATTTTTGTATTATTCCAACTATTTATGGAGACTGTTTCCAGAAACAGCAGAATCAATAATCCACCAGGAGACTTATGGGCTGTTGCAATTGTGAAACAAGAGATTAGAGCACCAGAATTGTTAGAGAAACTCAGCTTTAAATTATATGAAGTAAATTCCATAACTGTCTTATACTGATACATACAGTACAGAAACTTGGATAATAAAGTCTTAGATACTGAAATACAATGTACTGTTGTAGAAAATAACATACATCATCTGATAGGAATGTTAGAGGGTTAATTAAGTAAGAAACTATGAAATTCAACTGCAGCTATAAGATTCACACCTTATAAAGCAGTTATCATTATCAAGACTTTCTTCACCAGTTGCTAGTGTCAGCATCCTCTAAAACCCACAGGAATTTTGTGCTTGATCTTACTACATGCTTTACTTCTCTGTTGAGAGGAGGGAGAAATGAGCACATATCTTCTGAGATTTGAAAGGGTAACACTAATAAAATCTAGGAGCAAAGCTGGGAGGGGAAATCAGGAAAAACATCTTCCTCTCTCTTCTTCTGTAGCCCATCTCTATGGAAGCCACTTTGTCTCATTCATAAAACCAGATACTGTGTTATGCATTTGTGTTTCTTTTTCCATAGTTTGTGGAAACAAGTGTCTCGTGTTTGAGTTATGCATTATGTCTCCTTGTGGTTAATGTTAGTCTTGCCATGAAGGGAGTGATTTGCATGTGTGTGTGTCTGTTGAACTCTCTGGCACCAATTGCTTTTATCAGGCAACGCATTAAGTGGCCATGGTGGTCCTGCAGTTTGAATTTACGTTTTTCAGTCTTTTGGAAAGGCTTACAATTTCTTTATGTTGTCCTTGCTGCTCAGAAATAAACTCCACATGCCTCGTATGTTTGGTAGATCTGTCTATCAGCTAATTGAAGCTCCATTTACCTGCTATCTATCTGTCGCTATGCACAATTTTCAACAAGCGTACTCTGTCACCTCTGCTAAAATATAGCATTATAATCTCAAATCTTTAGGATTCAAAGGTAAAGCTATCAGGAAAGACAGATGACATAGGATTAAAGCATTTCACTGGGATGTAGCAGTCTTGATGGTTAGGCATGGTCTTAACACTTCTCAGCAGTTTCAATAGCAATTTACCATGAAATTGTAGTATGTATTGGGATTTGCCTAGGCATTTTCCCTGATACATACAGAATCAAGATTGGAGACATTGAATCCTGAGACGTACTGGCTCTATTTCCTTGTACAAAGGATGGCTTTCTTAACCTTCCTAACATGCTAAAGAAGCAACTAAACTTAAAGTATAGTATTGTATGTGGTTCCAAAGCTGAGTGAAGTACAGCTTCTGGTTTTGAAAGTCCACTCCCAGGGGTAGATTTTTTATAGGGATGTGCTTTTGTACAGCTCCCTGTATAAATGCAGTTGATAGCAAATGCATATTATCCTGTTAACTCGTCCTCCTGATGTCAGTACAGACTTCCTAAGAGAGAGATATCCAGATCTCCAAAGCCAGGAGATGAGTTAAGGAAAAAAACCTCTCATGTTATATGTGGTGTCTCCAATTCACTATAAATTGTCATTGCTTGAAAGTTTAGGAATGCTGTAGTCCGTTGCATGTTTTTATAGGAATCCATCATTAACCTTTGTCTTTTGTAGAGCTGAGATAAACTGAGCGATACTATATTTTGCTAAACTTGCATTTTTATTTTCCATTATACAGTAGTAAGATATCTGGTATGTGCTGGGACAGTATTTAAAACATCAA
>NW_009723297.1:83406-88787 GCF_000703405.1 Apaloderma vittatum
GTAATTAATGACATGTCAAGAGATGAATAAAGTATTTCTTCAATTATTATTATTATTTGCCTTAGCTGTACTAAAACAAATAACTTTGCTGTTATTCCTAGGAGAATGGTCCAAATAGCTTGTGTTCTGATTCCAATAATATGTTAGTATTATCAAATGAAAAAAAAAAAAGTATTTTTCAAAAGCACATCTCCTAATATTTTTTACTAGAATTGTATCATTTCTTTATAGTGACCTCAGAGTGTGTGCATATTATAAACGTCTATACAGTGTATAGGTTGTTCCACTGAAGAAAAGGAAGGATCACCCATTAATGATAATGATAGTAAAGAACTCAGGAGATCTGTGTTCAATAACCTTCTCCATCAGTTTCCTTCCTCTATATGTCTTGGCAAGTCTGTTACATTTACAAGATTATTTCAGTGCTGAAATGCTTTCTATGATTCTATGATAACCTGGTTTTCAGATTATTAATTTCCTATTTTTTATATGAAGATAATCATACTGGATTTACAATTGTGAGGATATTTGAACTAAACATGAAATTGCAGAAGGAAAAAGAAGTTCTTAGGTGGCTACTCAGACCAGAAGTTCTTAGGTGGCTACTTCGACCAGAAGTTCTTAGGTGGCTACTTCATATTCTTTATTCCATCCTGTCAGTCCTGAAAGGGAAAAAGCTAATCTTGTCAATCCTTCAAGATGGAGTGGCTGCAAGTGCCCTGCCTAAGCCATGACTGGGATTCATTTTAGAAAGTGCTAGCTGCCATAGACCAAAAGCCAGCGACTATTCTTGTATTTTAATTACACAAGTACATTACTAGACCCCAAGAATATGCCCTGGTGTGGTTTAGTTTCCTAGTATAGGTGTAGCCTTTCCCCACTCTGGGACTTTGCATCAGTAGAGGATGTCGGATGTAGGTACAGCATAACAAAGGCTCTCAGGGTTGAAAGGATGTTCTTTTTCCTGAAATAGAAAAAGAAAATTCCTTGGGAAAATCTACATGTTCTTCACTAATTTTTAGAAGCTCAGTTTCTGTTGTGTGGTGCTGTGAATTCCAGCATGTCCCAATGAGCTGTAGCACTATGCAACTCAAGTGCAAACCCAGGGGTCAAGGGCTGCTCAATCATTTTCCTAGGAGCTGGCTCAAAATCTTTAGTGTTTTCACCAATTTGCCTTTTCGAAATCTGGTTGAAGGGCAGCTTTCCTATTCTTTTACAGAATCTTGCATAAAGGATGTCATGGCAATGCTCATGACTGGGTGACTCTTCACCTAGAGGTCACTCTTTACTCAGTTTTGCCTTGAAGCATGCGAATGAAGCTCATCAATAAGAAAGTCAGCAGATTTCCGTGTGAACCGGATTCAGATGGAAGTGCACAGCTGTAACCACTATTGTGGGTATTTCCATACTTATTTCCACAGTGTAATTGCCTACAAAGACTTTTAGGAAAGAGATGCTCAGCCAAGAGCTTTTAAAATGTGCCAGTTCTATTTTTACCATTTGTGTCACTATCCTGTGTTAGAAAACCACATTTTTACTTTGCATTACTTACAGCACAACCTGGAGATGACTGTACTGTTACGTGCAGTGTTTCAGCGAGGAGTAGAACCCCAGCCGGGACAGGTCACTATGGAAGGTAAAGCCTATTCTTTCCCATAGCACCTGTTTCTGAGCTTAGCCTGTAGGAAAGCTGGTTTGTGCCAGACTGGAGGATAATCTGCTTCCTTTTCTTGGAGGAGATTGCTCTTTATTGTAGAGATATCTGGCCAGAGTACTAAGTTACTGCATAAGCCATTCAGGAATGTGCTGTCTTACTTTCCCAGCTGAAGTACTGACTCTTATATAAGTCACCTGCATATCCAGCACAGTTTCCTTCTCTCTCACAGGTACAGGAATCGCTGGAGGCATGACAATAAAAGAATCACAAAGCTGGCAACAATTTAGAAATGTTTTAATAAGGGAATTATTCATCAACACAATGATTCATGCTCACTGGTTTTCCATAGGAGAAATTTTTGGTCACTGAAATTTTTTCCACTGAGAGAGACAAGGGGCAGACAGGCAAAGCCAGTTCTCAAGGCTTGGCTCCACACTGAAGAGAAATAGATGTGAATTTTCTCATCTTTCTTTCAATATTTTCTCAGCTCTTGGATGTGTGGGAGGAAAAGGAAGTTATTCAGAATCAATTATGACTTTCCACTACGTGGCTGCATTTTGGATTATGGCTTGTTTTATGTCTACGGCCCGTTGTCTCTTGTATGAACTGATTCCTACCTCCTAGTTCTGTTATCTCTCAATCACAATGGTGTGAAACCAGTTTCAAGGCAACTGAAATTGCCTGTAAAGAGAATACTCAGGTATGCTTTTCAGGACCAATTTAATATTTGTTTAACTGCTTAGAAAGATTTCCAAATATTAAAGTGGTCTTTATTTTGGATCTATATTATCAAAATCATATTTGGGAAATCTCTGCATATTAAGCTTTGATATCCATTCAGGAGCCACAAGATATGACTAATAAGAGCGAGCATTACTCAGAAAATTTAGGAAAGAGCAAATGAGAACTGTGACCTTGCTTGGGTAGAGGAAAAATGCAATATAATTTTTAAAATCCCAGTTTGAATTTAGTATAATTTCTTGGGGATCCTCCAGAAACAATGTCCTGATGGTTTCTCATATTTTTAAAGCTCTTAATCTTCTCACATTATTGATATAGAGGGGATTCCCCTGACCCTTAAACTCAGTATATAACAAGAAAGATGTGTCTTATTAACAAAGTTAGATTGTTAAAAGTATTCCCTATTCTATATAACTTGTTTTAAACTGTTTACTTAAAGATACAGATCCTTTTTTACGGAATGTAAAACTAAATGCTTATTAATCTTTCCCAGGTGTGTAAGAGCAAATAAAAGGGCCACTTAATATATGTTTAACATTTGAAAAAGAATCTTACTGCAGACAAACGTATGTTCTGATATTGACCATAAAATTATCCATTTTCAAGATGTGTGGCCTTATTAAATTTGGAAATTTATATGCAGCTCACACATACATGCCTCTGTTTCTAGTAGTGAAGGTATGTTGATATGTACCAAATATCACAGCCCGGGACTGACATAATTCTTTGGCAGACATATGAATATTTTGTATTGTAATTTCTGGCCTGCATGTCAGTACACTCCCACTGTCTGTTAAACACAACGATATACTTGTGCTCTGGTTGTTTTGCCAATCCTTTCTATTGGCTAAGCAGATAAAAGTTTTTTTGGCAGCTAAGGGGCTTAGTTTATGCGTATAGTTTGCTTACGCACAAGACAGAGGTGGCTAGGTCTGGGTATTTAAACTGGAAAAACATCTCCAAAATTTATAGGAATGTTCACTTGAAAATTTTATTTTTATTTCCTAATCTAAATGCTTACAATGAACATTCCCAGAAAGTATACTTCAAGCTAGGGTCTACGGGGGTTCATAAACAGGGTCAGCTCTACAGCTATAACTCTTCATCTAGAGCTAAATTTGAGGGAGTGGTTCTCAGACACACTCTGTTTTAAAATAAGGTCATAAACATGGAAGAATGTTGACAATCACTGCTGTAGTGGCCAAAGTTTTTGCCAGCAATATTAAAACATTTTTAATTTCAATGTTTAGAAAACATTCAGAAAAAGTGAATTTTTATTCCTATAAATGGACAGAAATCTCAGTCTTATCCTACGGTTTACTTTTTAACAGAAAGAGCTGCTAAAGTACTCAATAAAGAGAATGAACAGTACTTACATTTTATGCTGTGATCACAATACTTACTATTAAGCCAGAAAAATACAGGCAGCTTAATTAAAAAAAAAAAAGAATCCTTTCAGTAATCAAAAATAAACTAATTTTTCTGGAGAAATAATTTCCTTTGACTCATTCAGATTCATTCATCATTAATGTAGACATGTAAATCATTGTGAAAATATTGTTGATGGATGCTTTAATTTTTGTTTGTCTAAAACTCCCTCAAACCATCTTGTAATTTGATATCAATATTTCTTCCCTGTTTTCTGGAAACTGCTGTTTAATGATAAAGTATGCCACTACTGAAGCATTCGCTAGAGTTTTCCATTTGTGCAAACCAAAACGCAACTAAGAAGCAATATCATATATAAATATGTTTGGACATATAATACTCATAAGAAATACTCCCCCACATTCCTAAAAAAAAAGAAAGTTGCTTGATATTGACTGCAAATTAAAGTCCTAAGCATCTTACATTATTTGACTCTTTATTTCATATCTTCAGCAAAAAGCAAAAATGCAGTCAGGAGTCTTATAAAGTTAGTATTACTGGTAAAGAGCAAGTTTTCAGTATGAAACAGGAAAGGAAGAGGTAAGAGAACACAGATAAATCTGCTGATTTACTGTTGGTTAAGTCTCACAGTCTTCCTCTTGAGAATTTACAGGCACGGTGGCTGATGTCTCAAATCCTATTTTTCTGGAGAATAGTGCAGGTACTTTAAAGGAGGAAGACGACAAGTCTTGCAGTTGATAGAGAATGTTATTAAAAGTGCAAGTATGAACAAACTGGGAGAGATTGCTAGCACAGTGGATTACATAAACAGAGCTTGAAATGACCCTTAAAAAATTCAGGCAATATCCTGGAGAAACAGCCGTTATTCACTAGAAATAAATGCAATGTTCTATGCAGAGAAAGGAACAATCGGCAAGCTGCCTTATGTTATTGTGGTCAAGTAGTATTTCTACAGAAAGAATAAAGAAATTATAGTGAAGCATTAGATCATCCTCAGAAAGGATGTTGATGCAAAGAGGCAAATTGGGTTGAGGTGTGAGCAGACATAGAGACAACAAGAGGTGTGTGTTCCATATGGTGTGGTAGAATCCTCAGGAATGGGGCACCAAAAGCTGTTGTGCAAACCATTCCAGTTCACTAAGGCAGAATTGCTCCAAATCTGCCACTCCATGTAATTTAAACCTGTTAATTTTGCCCCAGCAGCCTATGACAAGGAAAATAGACTGTCATATCAGCATCACAGCATTCTTTGAAAACTGGTGTCCTGTTTCTTCTCACTCTCAGTCTTTTTAGACAAAGTAGCAATGATTTCTCTCATTTTCTCTTGCAGAACTCAATGACTCTTCTTGTAAATCTAATTTCTGTTGGGCCCTAGGTTTCTTGTGATAGAGTACCTGTTACCCCCAAACTGATTACTGTTTTCCAACTTGAGCACTTCAGTGCTAAGCAGGGAGAAAGTCTCAGCTCTGCTGGGTGAAACACTGGCTGGATGGCCGGGCCCAAAGAATTGTGGTCAATGGAGTTAAATCCAGTTGGTGGCAGGTCACGAGTGGTGTCCCTTAGGGCTCAGTGCTGGGACTGCTCCTGTTTAACA
>NW_009723298.1:0-18134 GCF_000703405.1 Apaloderma vittatum
CGCCGCGCTTTCCCCGAGGCCGGGCCTGCCCACGGGTGAGGGGATTGGAATTCTTCACTTTTTTAATGAGCTGCCTCTGCCTTGTGAATTTCCTTGTAGTCATTCTGATGGCCTCAACAGTGGTTTTCATTATGAGAACTGCAGACCTGTAAGTTGCAAAGCTCTTTAGCCAGACTTTAAAGTCAGACTTATTTTCTTGGTGTGCGTAACTTCCAGAGTATTGTAGCCCATGTTTTCTTTTATTTAACATATTAATTATTTTTTGTTCTGTGATTATTTATTTCTTTGATTACATAATCCCTTGACAGCACATTCCCATCACTTTAAAAGGAAAGACCAAGTACGTCACCTACTTGTTGACTGAGACATCATGAGACCATTATTGTATGTCTCATATTTATTCACAATTCTGTGGTGGCGTTCCATCAAGCCTGCATGGCTTCCTAATTACTTGAAAGAAGAAAGGGAAGGAAAGAAATACCTGTGTTAACAACATTATAACACAGAAACTTTCTGGAAGAGAGGGAAAGATTTCAGATTTGTTTACACCTTCCATGAATGAACTTTTGCTTTCAAGCTTAAAACAAAGTGCCCTTGTCAGTAGCAGTACTGGGTCTCTAGTGGCAGCCTTAGAGTGATGGAGTCAAACTTCCAGTCTGATTAGTAAAAATCTGGATAAATGTTTCCATGCGCAGACATGCTGTTCCTTACCACCTTGGCATCTAAAATATTTCTACTAAATATACCTGTATACACCTATAAAATACACTCTGCCCTAGCAACTATTTGAAAGTATGCATAAGCTATTCCTCCCTTTACGTGGGTGGAAAGTGGAACTAGGCTCTGGCAAGTTGTACATGCAAAGTCGGGTCTACTGCAGAAATAAAATTTGTAGTAACTGTGATTGCTCTAACTATTTGGAGCATTAAATTACATATTACATGGATATATGTAGCTGAATTGAGTTATAAGAAAAAGCACACTTTTTTCAAGTTATAAGAAAAAACACACTTATAAGTTATAAGAAAAGACACACTTTCTTCAAGACAGCTAACAGCTGTCTTGTAGTGATTTGCTTTTGCATTTATTTAACGGTAGCACAAGGAAAATTTATGTAACCTCGTGTTTAGAATTTATCACCAGCTCCAAGTTTCAGGAGTTTTTTCTTACATATAGAAGGAGGAAGGAGAAGGGAAAGGGCATGTGGCTTTCTCAGATGCAGAGAGTGAGACAGTAAATATTGTATGTGCTGTTAATTGTGGGGAGGATAAACAACTACAAATATTTAATGCTGGCAGTTGCTTAAAGGGCTTCTTGGAAGTGCCTTAAGAACATCACTATCAACTAGTAATAAGGGTCAAGATTAAAAGCAGGCATGGATATAGTACAAATCAGAGTAGAAACAGCTCTGTCCGTAGATGAGTCAATATCTGGTATTTATTCTCAGATACTTCCCTTTACTCCATGCAGCCAAATAGATATGCTTGGCTTTTTACTTGGACTAGATGATCTTTTGAGGTCTCTTCCAACCCCTGACTTTCTGTGATTCTATGAAAATGTGATTCTGTGTTTATGGATCTAGACACTGTAGCCAAGGTGAAAACAAACTAGTAACCCCAATTATCTCCTTCCTTTTCTTCTTTATTCATTGCACTGTAGAAACATGGTTTTGTTTCAGAACAGATATTCAACATATCTGAAGTCATGTTTGACCAAACTCATAGCCTTTTATGAAGATGTAACCAAGTGGATGGATGGTGGCCATGCAGTGGATGTGGTCTATCTGGATATCAGCAAGGCATTTGACACCATCTCCCACAGCATCCTCATAGGTAAATTGAGGAAGTGCGGCCTGGATGACCAAGTAGTGAGGTGGGTCACTAACTGGTTGAAGGGAAGAAGTCAGAGAGTTGTAGTCAATGGAGCAGAGTCCGGTTGGCAGCCTGTATCTAGTGGGGTCCCTCAGGGGTCAGTATTGGGGCCGGTGCTTTTCAATATATTCATCAATGACCTGGATGTGGGATTAGAGAGCACTGTCAGCAAGTTTGCTGACAACACAAAGCTGGGTGGAGTGGTTGACACACCAGAAGGCTGTGCTGCCATTCAGAGAGACCTGGACAGGCTAGAGGGCTACGCAGGGAGAAATCTTATGAAATTCAACAAGGGCAAGTGTAGAGTTTTGCTCTTGGAAAGAATAACCCCATGTGCCAGTATAGGTTGGGGACTGGAAAGGGACCTGGGGTTTCTAGTGGACAGCAGGATGCCCATGATCCAGCAATGTGCCCTCGTGGCCAAGAAGGCCAATGGCATCCTGGGGTGTATTAGAAGGGGAATGGCTAGTGAATTGAGAGAGGTCCTCCTGCCCCTCTACTCTGCCCTAGTGAGGCCACATCTGGAATATTGTGTCCAGTTCTGGGCCCCTCAGCTCAAGGAGAGGGAACTGCTTGAGAGAGTCCAGCGCAGAGCCACAAAGATGATGAAGGGAGTGGAACATCTCCTTTATGAGGAGAGGCTGAAGGAGCTGGGTCTCTTTAGCTTGGAGAAGAGGAGGCTGAGGGGTGATCTCCATAAATGTTTATAAATATGTCAAGAGAGAATGTCAGGAGGATGGAGCCAGGCTCTTTTCAGTGACGTCCAATGACAGGACAAGGGGCAATGGGTACAAGCTGGAACATAGGAGGTTCCACAGAAATATTAGAAAAAGCTTTTTCACTGTGAGGGTGAGAGAGCACTGGAACAGGCTGCCCAGGGAGGTTGTGGAGTCTCCTCTGGAGACATTCAAAACCTGCCTGGACGTGTTCCTGTGTGACCTACTGTAGGTGATCCTGCTCTGGCAGAGGGGTTGGACTAGATGATCTTTTGAGGTCTCTTCCAACCCCTAACATTCTGTGATTCTGTAAAGAAAGCCTTGAACCCTGAAGGGGCTACTATCTTTTCCTTTGAGATTATTGGAAGAAAACAAGATAGCCTGAAGTTACATTGATGCACTGTGATAAAACTGCAGGTGTATCCATTCTGACTTTACGGCATGAAAACTACAGCAGAACAGCTTAGAAGTGCTTCTATAGATTCATGTGTGGTATATTAGCAAGAAAGGCTTGCCTTTGTGTGACCAAGGAAAGCTTTAAGAAAGTGGATTAGGTCATTATTTAGGAATATAATAGTGAGCTGTTACAGATGAGGAGTGAGAGGAATGCTAAGTGAAATTAAAGTGTGGAATGTCATTACAAGTTGTGCTAGGAATATATGAGCAAACCCATAAAAATCTTCCTGACAGAAGAAGAGTTGTTTCTGTGAGGCTTCAGGGATGCTGCCTAAAACCTGTATTACAAAGGTGCAAAACCATGTTTTAGTTGTATTTCTCTGATATCTAGGGAGACTTCAACATGTCTTAGACTGTCTTTTGTATGTTGTGCTTAAATATAAGTGCTAGCTAGAAGAGAAAAGAATTGTGTATGTTTCATGAGAAAGAGGTTTGGGGGAGTCGGGTGGGACAGGAGAAAGTATAGGAGAGTCAAGGCGACGTTTTCAGATCTTGACTAAAAATGCAGAGGGGAACATGGTGGTAATTGTGGAGTTGTTTGCAAACATGCATATGACAGGATTGGAAATAGATTGTAATTGGATGAAGGTGATGATGTCTAAACATAAAAAAGGGAATGCGATGGACTCTGAAATTCTTTCTCTATTCGAATTGCTGTGAGTTTTGCAATATCTCATCATGATCAGAGAGCTCATGTCTTTGCTTAGATTTCTGACATTAGGAAATTAATATTTCATAATATAGACTTTAAAAATAATTTTTTTGTAATTTATTGTTAAAGTGAAATTTCTGAACTTGTGCATAAATGTGCTAGTTTACTGATTATAATTACCTGTTATTATATAATAACTGGGATCACTGTACACCTCCAGTATTTTCAGAACTACACAGGGCTTTATGATTTCCTTGTAGAATTTCAGACATTTTTTTTGTTTCTTTGTTTCTGATGTGAAAGGCAGGTATGTAATGAAATTGCTTTCTAGAGAAAGTATAACATGAGCTCAGGTCTTTAAAATTGCTTTCTTTGTGTTCCTTTGTTTCTTTTGTAGATACAAAATTATTTTTGTAATGACTGGCATTTCAGCACACTACTACGTCTGTATGCAATAGGGAATTTGCATCTCTGTTCCTGTCATTCATCACCTCAGCTGACTAAGGCCTGACATATGTCAAAAGCAGGTGTATGTACAGAGGACTTTAAAATGTAATATAGAACACAAAACCATGTTTATGTACAACTTTCTGAAAAAATAAGGATGACTGAATGGCAAAGGATATCACTATATACCAGTGTCAAGTGTTATTTTTGTTCTGGTCTGCTCTGAACTCCCTGAACTTAGAGCAGTCTAAAACTGATGGAAGATTCTATTCCAATTGTTATGCTGCATATTGATATTTAGTCTTTATGATGAGCTTTCTTGGTCAAAACTTTTTTCTCTTTCTTGTCAATCAGCATTTGGAAATGAACTGCTATCATCAAACCTTCTTAGCTGGAAGCTAGTCAGTAGTGCAGACTCAATCACACCTTCAATAATTTTCTTTGCTCTGGTATGCAGACTTGTGGAAAAAGAAGAGAATGGAAAAAGACCTCATGTTTTACTCATGTTTTAAAGAAAACTGGATAGTTGAACTCTTATTTTATGCCATAATTTTGATGTACTGATTCACTCATCTAATGAATACAGGCAACTGTGAAAGCTCTGGTATCATAGAATCATAGAATCATAGAACAATTCAGGTTGGAAAAGACCCTTGGGATCATCGAGACCAAATCACTGCTGTGTCGAACTGGGGAATAAACCAGTAACTTCTGTAGTAGCTGTGATACTAGTAGTACATCTACATCGATGACTTAGTGTGCTGACGAGCTGCTTTCTGTTGTGAATTCTAGCACAATACGATTAATGCCATTGGAGAATAAAAAACAAGTTATCTTATTGACTGAGTGAATGTGTTTGATGTGTGGGTCAAATTTTTTTGGACAGGATTGTATGCGTATAAGCAAATACAGTTATGAAAGATTAATATGATATATATGCAGGTCAAGTTTTAGCTCTTCTGCAGAAATGAGGAGAATTGGCTCCCTACTAAAGAGTATTTTCTGAATAAAGGTATACGGAAATATTTTCTCAGGTTCACAGGTTAGAATAATATAAAGCCAAACATTGTGGTAATGTTTGGAACATGCAGCCTTACTGGTTACCATTTTGCAAGTTCAGCTGCCCATTTGTTGAACAATTGTGAAAGATTCTGTAAAGGAAAAAATGAAGAAAAATAGTTGTTGTTGTTTGACCCTGGCCGGCGGCCTGGTGCCCACACAGCTGCTCTCTCACCCCACCTTCTCTACTCGACAGGGGGAGAAAATATATCGAAGGGCCCATAGTTTGAGATGAGGATGGAGAGATCACTTACATTTACTGTCCAGGCAAAACAGACTCGATTTTTGGGAAATTAGTTAAAATTATTAAAAGAACAAATCAGAGAAGAGTAGTGAGAAATGAGAAAAAACAGATCTTAAAGGAAAAAACACCTTCCCCCATCCCTCCCTTCTTCCCGGGGTCAACATCAATCCCGGTTTATCCACCTTCTCCCCCCGAGGAGGCGCAGGGGGACAGGAAAGGGGGAGTTACGGTCATTCCATCCGATGTTGGTTCAACCACTGCTTGTTTCTTCAGAGGAGGACTCTTCACTCTTCCCCAGGATCATTGTGAGGTCCCTCTCATGGGAGACAGTCTTCACAGTCTCTTCTCCAGCGTGACTCCTCTCATGAAGGACAATTCATCACAAACTGCCCAACGTGAGACACCTCATGAGGGGCAGCCCACCCCTCGTGAGTCTGAAGTGCAGTCCTTCAGGGGAAACTGCTCCAGCGTGAGTTGCCTGCAGCATCTCAAAAGTCCCGCCAGCCAACCTGCTCCAGCGTGGGCATTCACTCTTCCATGGGCTACAGGTTCTGGCAGCAAACGCTCCGATGCAGGCTTCCCATGGGCTACAGCCCCCTTCAGGCATCCACCCACATGGCGTGGGGTTCTCCACGGGCTGCAGGTGAATATCTACACCCCGCCGGGGTGCAGGAGGACAACCTGGTTCATCATGGTCTTCCCCATGGCCCAGGAGACTGTGCTCCAGCAACTGGAGCACATCCTTCCCCCCTCCTTCTTCACTGACCTTGATGCCTTCACATATTATCACTCCTCTGTCTCTCTGCCAGCTGTTGTGGTGCAGTTCTTTTTCGCTGTTTCTTAAATATGTTTTCACAGAGGTGTTCCTCTCCTATCATTTTACTGATAGGCTCAGCCTTGGCCAGCAGTGGGTCTCTCTTTGGAGCCAGACATTGGCTCTGTCAGACTCAGGGGAAGCTTCTAGCAGCCTCCCCACCACCAAAATCAGGCCAGGCAAACCCAATACAATAGTACAAAGAATTTTAACTGAGAAAAAAAGTTTAATTTAACCTTATCTTAAATGTTTGCAGTACAAGAGCAAAAGCAATACCATTATGCAGCTTTTCTGGGGCAATAATTCTATTCCTTGATGAGACAGACTACTTTGCCTCTGGCTTTGCAGTTTTATCAACTTACTGTGTTGTATTGTGACCTCATAAAACAACATGACCACATTGCATATTCTTATGCAGTATCTAGACCTCTGTCATGCATAACTATTGGCCGTAGATGCCAAGAAATGTGATGGCAGTAAATTTTGCTTTTCAAAGGCTAAATTTTATGCTAAGTTGAATAGAATTCATGAAATTACAAGGCTGTAAGTGTTTGGGTTGGGGTCGTAAAATGTGAAAAAAAATTTTAAAAGCTCTGAAATGGGTTTGCTTTTAAGAGATGTAGATATGATAAAACAGAAGAGAGTGGTGAGGAAGGCTCTGACAGCAGAGCAAAGCTAATTCTCCCCCTTAGATAGTACCGCTGCCCTGGATGCCAAAGAATTCCAAGTAACCAGATATAACTATCCATTTTTTTCTTGTCTTTTGTAGCAAATTCTTGTTTTCTAAGTTGGTGTTCTGGGTGAGGTGGGTGCTCTGAATTTTTGATATAGTTTCCATGAGAATTTAGATTCATGATCAGCAGCTCTGCTCAGAGACTGGCAAGTGTACTGTGACAAAGCCCGACATCTCATTTTCTCCTGCACTGGAACAGGAAAACGAACATCATCTGTGCAAACAGCTGGGTGGCATCAATCTCTGAACAGCTCAGACTTTTTGGTACAGTTACAGCTAGTCCATCTCCCACAAGCAGCATAGAAATCTTCCTATGAATGTAAAACATAATCAATTTTTCATGTTCCAGCCAGATCTGAACATTTTTGCTGACTGCAAGCAGTGTGTGGGAGTAGCTGCTGAGGAGCAGCACAGGGGGGCTGTGTAAAGCTGGCCAAGCCAGCAGATGAGGTGGCCTTGACAGCCTGGGAGCAGCAGCCCTATGGGTCAAGCAATAAAACTGTGTTATTGCAGTCACTTTTGAATGGCTTTAGCTTGAGATGAATGACTTCCAGATAATCTTTAGGAGAGGAACAAGTATGTACCATGTTGGATGATGCCAGTACAGTAACTCTTTCAGAAGTCTTTTTTACTAGAATCATAACTTCATGCATTTCTTGTCCAAACAGTATGAAAATTTTTAGCGTCCCAATTATCATATGGCAAGGCCCTCACTATGCTCAGTCTCATGCACATTTAAGAATTCGAATTTGCTACTGTAAGTAAAATGCTACCTAATTAATGCTACTTTTTGAGTAGCCTTTGAAAGACTATGCTAAATGAGAAAGTGATGAATATAGTAACAGAAAGAAACTATCATTTTGCATCATGATATAGATTTTGGCTGTTGGAGACAATGAAGCCAAAAAAATCCTACCAATAGTGATACTGAAAGATGTGGAGTATAGAGGCACCCCTTTTGGACTGGAGTCTCCATACATTTATTAATGATCTTAATAAGGAGATTGAGAGCACTCCCAGGAAGTTTGCAGACGACACCAAGTCAGTTGAGAGTATTGATCTACTTGACAGTGGAAAGTCTCTGCAGAGGGATCTGGGCAGGTTGGCTTGATGGGCCAAGGCCAGTTGTACGACATTCAACAACTGGTTGTTTTACAGGTTGTGTAGATGCCAGGTCCTGCACTTGGATCACAACAACCCCTGGCAGTGCTACAGGCTTGGGGAGGAGTGGATGGTAACCTCCCTGGTGGAAAAGGACCTGGGGGTGTTGATCAACAGATGGCTGAACATGAGCCAGCAGTGTGCCTAGGTGGCCAAGAAGGCTAGCAGTATCCTGGCCTGCATCAGGAATAATGTGGCCAGCAGTACTAGAGAGATGATTGTCCCACTGTACTCAGCACTGGTGAGGCTACATCTCAAATACTGTGTTCAGTTTTCGGCGCCATGGTATGGGAAGGACATTGAAGTGCTGGAGAGGGTCCAGAGAAGGGCAACAAAGCTGGTGAAGAATCTTGAGAATAAGTGTTATGAGGATCAACTGAGGGACTTGGCGTTGTTTAGTGTGAAGAAAAGGAAGCTGAGGGGAGACCTTATCACTCTCTACAGCTACCTGAAAGGAGGTTGTAGAGAGGTGGGGATTGGTCTCTTCTCATGAGTTACAACTAATAGGACAAGAGGAAATGGCATCGTGTTACGCCAGGGGGGGTTCAGGTTAGACATTAGGAAAAACTTCTACACTGAAAGGGTTATCAAAGACTGGAACAGGCTGCCAAAGGAAGTAGTTGAATCACCATCCTTGAATTCATTTAAAAGCCATCCAGATAGGGTGCTCAGGGATGTGGTTTAGACCGGATCTGGTAGAGTTAGATAACAGTTTGACTTAATGATTGTGAAGGTCTTTTCCAACCATAATGCTTCTACGATTCTATGATCCTTTGTGACTGCTCAAAATCACTTGAAATTGAGGAGTACAAATATACTTCCTATTTTATTTTCTTGACTGGTAGCATTCTGAATATGTGAGGCTTTTTGATATCTTCAGAATCTTCCTTGTTCTGTAATTATGTGGATTTTAGTTTTTTGTTGCCTTTTTTTTTTTGACAAGTCCGCACTTCTAATAAAACCTCTGAAACAGTCAATCTTTCTACTGCCTTAGTACTTTGTTCCTTATTTTTGGGCAATGAAGTTTTAAAGATAAGCATTCCTGGGCAATAATTATGCCATAATTACAGACTGTCTGTGGTGTTACTCTATGAAAATCAGTTGCTGGCAAAAAGTTTAATAAGAAATAATTAGCTAATTTTTGTTGTTGCTAAGTACATCTGTATTTAGCTGCTTCTCAAACTGAAAATTATTTTCTCATTTCTTTTTATAAATATATATATATATCTTAAGATACCTACAGAAGATAATTGTTGCTACAATCTTGTTGTTCATCAGGAATCAGTTTACACAGAAGATAGGCCTTTATGCAAGGGAAAATGATGTGTAGAACAGCTGATAGAAACATCTTAAACTCTAACCTGCTCCTGTCACATATTCAAAGTCAAATGCAGAACATATACCCTGGAAAGCAATATGATGTAAGGAAGGATAATCAAGGTGCACATACAGTTGAAACATAGTATTTTGCCTTGTATTTTTGCATCGCGCTGCACTTCATAATATTCAGCTTGCAAAAGAAATGCAGTTTTGATTTTGCTTTGCTTGCAAAAATCATTCTGAGCTGAAATGTAAGCAGATTTATTGCTTTTAAATTATACCCATCTTTTCCTATGCTCTAGTGCTGAAGGAGTTTGTCTGAAATATATGTATCCATGCTTAATTTCCTGCATTATTTTAAAAAATAAGTAGTTTTATTAAGTAGATGAAAAATAAAAATATAGTAGGCTAACTATGCTGCTGTTGAGGAGTGTATTGAAACTCATGGAATTGGCCTTGGCCCATCGATCCAGCCTATCTAGATCTCTCTGTAGAGCCTCCCTACCCTCAAGCAGATCGACGCTTCCACTCAGCTTGGTGTTATCTGCAAACTTACTAAGGGTGCACTCTGTCCACTCATCCACATCATTGATAAAAATGTTCAACGGGAGTGGCCCCAGTACTGAGCCCTGGGGGACACTCCTGACCACTCCTGACTGGCCGCCAACTGGATTTAACTCCGTTGACCACAACTCTTTGTACTCAGCCATCTAACTGTTTTTTCACCCAGCAAAGCATATGCCCATCCAAGCCAAGAGCAGTCAGTTTCTCTAGGAGAATGCTGTGGACAACAGCATAATGTTACACATCTCTTGATGCATCCCAGGATATGGTTGGCTTTCTGGGCTGCAAGCGCACACTATTGGCTCATGTTGATCTTCTCATCCACCAACATGCCCAAATCCTTCTCCCCAGGACTCTTCTCAATCCACTCATTGCCCAGCCTGTATCTATGCTTGGGATTGCCTCAACCCAGGTACAGGACCTCACACTTGGCCTTATTAAACTTCATGAAGTTGGCCTGGGCCCACCTCTCAAGCCTGTTGAGGTCCCTCTGAATGGCATCCATTTCCTCCAATGTGTTTAACACACCACACAACTTTGTGTCATCGGCAAACTTGCTGAGGGTACACTCAATGCCACTGTCCATGTTGCCAACAAAGATGATAAATAGTACCGGTCCCAGTACTGATCCCTGAGGGACATCACTTGTTAGTAGTCTCCACTTGGACATTGAGTCATTGATCGCAGCTCTTTGAATGTGATCTTCCAGCCAGTTCCTTATCCACCGAGTGGTCAATCCATGTCTTTCCAACTTGGAGACCAGGATGTCATGTGGGTGTCAAAGGCCTTGCACAAGTCCATGTAGATGACATCAGTTGCTCTTCCCTTGACAAGTAATTCTGTAATTAATTCTGTTGCTCCATCATGAAAGGCCACCAGATTTTTCAGGCAAGATTTTCCATTGGTGAAGCCATATTGGTTGCCACCAATCACATCCACATTTTCCATGTGCCATAGCAGAGCCTTCAGAAGGATCTGCTCCATGATCTTGCCAGGCACAAAGGTGAGACTGACTGTCCTGTAGTTGCCTGGGTCTTCCTTTTTTCCCTTTGTGAAAATGGAGGTGATGTTTCCCATTTTCCAATAGTCAAATAGTGGGGTCCTTGCTTAAGGGCTATTGTGAATAGTAGAGGAGTAAATAGCTTGCAAATCCTTTTTTTTCGCATTGGTAGTTGACCATGACATGGGTATTATGTAATGATAACTGGTGGAACAATTCCTTCATGCTGACCTGATAGAGCTTTCAAGACTGATTCTTTGTCCCATAAAACCAAAAAGAATGGAAGGTGATTTTTTTGTTTCTTGCAAATGCAATTTTTTTTGTTCACTGTCTTTTGTAAATGTTGGAATTTAACTTAATGGGCAGGAGTACTATTAATCAGTGTTACTCTGCTGACTTTGGAAGAGGATCAAGAAATTCTGTCTATTACTCTTCACTGACAGCGCTGCATTTTTAATAAGTTTTGGAGCTTTCGTGGTAATGTCCCTGATGCAATCTGCTTGACAGCTGTGAGTGGCTAGTTTTGATTACGATTCCTCTGTAAAGCAACTGTTTATTTTTAAAGAGTGTGAAACAATAGAGATTTCTCCAAAAGGATTTCTCTTTAAGTTAAAAAATGTCAACATTAGAAAATAAATTTTTACTTATGGCCTATTACACTAAGGAAGGAGCCCTGGAGGAAGCTTAAATAAATCTCATCTCAGATGGAGACATCCTGTGAAAAGTGTGGTATTTTTCAGAAAGATTATGAATAATAACACTTTTAAAAAAATAAATCTTATGCTCCAGACTATATACAATTAATTATGGTGATAGAGGAAGAGATATTTATTTTTCCAGGGTTTTTTATGTTAATGTATTTCTTTAATGCAGATGAAAGTAATTAAGGAAAAAATCTGCAGAAGGAAAAAACATGTACAAAGCTGTCAGCTTAACCCTGGGTTTCTTTAGCAGTGTAGTTGTATAAACCAAGTCAAAACTCTTTTTTTCATAGGGGATTGTCAGGATATGACATCTGTATTTTATAATTTTGGATAAACTGTGCACTTAGTGATGTAGTATTTTCTCACTGGTCGACCTTTATTTGACAGAATGTTAGTTGTAATTGCAAAACACAACCTCACCTGTAGTTGAGATCTCTTGACCAGGTCAGCTGTGAATTGATAGTGACAGCAGGTCCAAAGTTATTGTTCTCAACTGCAAAAATGTTCCCTTCAGGCATGCAGGAGTCCACAATTCTTTGGTAACTTCTATTCTCAGACACCAGCTTAGAAAAAGTTACCAAGAAATAAAGTAGCCCTTGGAGTTGTTTGTACGTGCTACTGTGTGTTTGAGCTGTGGAAATAGGAGATGAGTCCTGAAGTTCCTCTGTATATTGAACTTTGATTAATTACATGCTGTGTGCTTTGGGAGAAGAGATAAAGAATTTTTTAAGAAGAGAAAAATGAATGAGTGTCATGATGCTTTGTGTTAGTTCTGGCTAGTTCTGGGTGCTTCTGTGGATGGACGCCATTAAATCTATCAAATAAAGCAACAGAGCTGTGTATTGATGTCTCAGTCTGTTAGATGATGAACTGTATGTGCAAAATTATCCTTGGTGCTGTTTCTAGGCATATCAAGGATAAGAGGGTCAGTAGGAGCAGTCAACATGGCTTTGCCAAATGGAAGTCACATTTGACCAACCTGACAGCCTTTTATGAAGATGTAACCAGGTGGATGGATGGTGTCCGTGTGGTGACCGTGTTTTATCTGGATATCAGCAAGGCATTTGACACCGTCTCCCACAGCATCCTCATAGGTAAACTGAGGAAGTGTGGTCTGGATGATCGAGTAATGAGGTGGATTGCTAACTAGTTGAAGAGAAGAAATCAGAGAGTTGTGGTCAATGGGGCAGAGTCTAGTTGGAGGCCTGTGTCTAGTGGAGTCCCTCAGGGCTCAGTGCTGGGGCCAGTACTATTCAATATATTCATCAATTACCTAGATGAGGGAACAGAGAGCACTGTCAGCAAGTTTGCTGATGACACAAAGCTGGGAGGAGTGGTTGACACACCAGAAGGCTGTGCTGCCATTCAGAGAGACCTAGACAGGCTAGAGAGTTGGACGGGGAGAAATCTTATGAAATTCATCAAGGCAAAGTGTAGAGTTTTTTACTTGGGAAAGAATAACTCCATGTGCCAGTACAGGTTGAGGACTGACCTGCTGGAGAGTACCGTAGGGGAAAGGCACCTATGGGTTCTGGTTATCCGTAGGACGGCTATGAGCCAGCAGTGTGCCCTCGTGGCCAAGAAGGCCAATGGCATCCTGGGGTGTTTTAGAAGGGGAGTAGCTAGTAGGTCGAGAGAGGTTCTCATCCCTCTCTACTCTGCCCCGGTGAGGCCACATCTAGAATATTGTGTCCAGGTCTGGGTCCTTCAGCTCAGTAAGGACAGGGAACTGCTTGAGAGAGTCCGCGCAGAGCCACAAAGATGATGAAGGGAGCAGAACATCTGCCTTATGAGGAAAGGCTGAAGGAGCTGGGTCTCTTGAGCTTGGAGAAGAGGAAATTCCACCTCAACATTAGAAAAATCTTTTTCACCGTGAGAGTGACAGAGCCCTGCAGCAGGCTTCCCAGGTAGGTTGTGGAGTCTCCTCTGGAGACATTCAAAACCCACCTGGACGCATGACCTACTCTTAAGTGATCCCGTTTTGGCAGAGAGTTTGGACTAGATGATCTTTTGAGTTCCGTTCCAACTCCTAGCATTCTGTGATTCTGTGATTAAATTCAGGATTGTCTTGCCCTTTGAAAACCACAAAATCAGCTTTGAAATTCCAGACATGAGTTCGCTCCTGAAGAGATCTTTACATTAACAGTTTTATCTTGAGATGACTCTAACAGTATGCATACCTTGTGCTTTTGAAAGCATTCTCATATTTTTTCTCAAGAAGCTGTGATTTAATTGGGTAGCTCCTGGTCTTTCACTTTAATCCAGAGAAGGTGAAATGATACAGAATCTCTGCAAAAATTATTATTTTCCCCACTCCCTGAGTAGGCCAGAATCCCCTGTGGAGTTGAGTGGTCTGGAGAGGACAGCAGAGAAAGATAAGCTAAGGGCTCCTATCTGGAAAGCATTCACTTCCCCATGGCTTATAATAGAATCATAGAATGGTTTGAGGTAGAAGGGACGTTAAAGATCATCTTGTTCCAACCCCCTTGCCAGGGGCAGGGATACCATCAAATAGACCAGCCACAACCAAACTGGCCCTAAACACTTCCAGAGATGGGGCTTCCACAGCTTCTCCAGGCAACCTGTTCCCGTGTCCCATCACCCTCATAGTGAGGAATTTCTTCCTAGTATCTAATCTAAATCTACTCTCTTTCAGCTTGAAATGGTTACCAGTGGTCATATCACTACATAACTTGTAAAGAGTCCCTCTCCAGCTTTCTTATAGACCCTTTCAGGTACTGAAAGGCAGCTATAAGGTCTCTCAGAGCCTTCTCCGGGCTGACCAACCTCAACTCTCAGCCTGTCCTTGTAGTGGAAGTGCTCTGTCCTTCTCATCACCTCTGTGGCCCTCGTCTGGACTTGCTCCAACTAGTCCATGTTCTTTTTTTGTCGGGGACACCAGAGCTGGACATAGTACTCCAGGTGGGGTGTCACCAGAGTGGAGCAGAGAGGGAGAATCACCTCCCTCGACCTGCTGGCCACAGTTCTGTTGATGCAGCCCAGGGTGTGACTGGCCTTCTGGTCTGCGAGTGCATATTGCTCTCTAATGTTGAGCTTCTTGTCAACCAACACCTCCAAGTCCTTTCTTGCAGGGCCGTTCTCAGTCCATTCAGTGCCTAGCCTGTATTGGTGCTTGGGATGGCTTTGACTCAGGGGCAGGAGCTTGCAGCTGGCTTTGTTGAAATTGAGATTTGCGTGGGCTCACCTCTCAAGCCTGTCAGGGTCTCTCTAGATGGCATCCCACCCCTCCAGTGTGTCCACTGCACCACACATCTTGGTGGTGTCAGCAGACTTACTGAGGGTGCATTCAGTTCCACTGTCCATGTTGCCAGCAAAGATGCTAAACAGCACCGGTCTCAATACTGACCCCTGTGGAACGCCACTCGTTACTGGTCTCCACTTGAAGATCAAGCTGTTGACTGCAAGACTTTGAGTGCAACCATCCAGCCAATTCCTTATCCACCGAGTGGTCCATCTGTCAAATCCATGTCTTTCCAATAAAGAGACAAGGATGTTGTGCAGGACAGTGTTGAACGGTTTGCACAGGTCCAGGTAAATCACACACAGAATCACACACAGAATGTCAGGGGTTGGAAGGGACCTCGAAAGATCATCTAGTCCAACCCACCTGCCATAGCAGAGTTGCCTAGAAGTCAATTGCTCTTCCCTTATCCTCTAGCACTTTAACTCCATTGTAGAAGGCCACCAAATCTGTCAGGCGTGATTTGCTCTTAGTGAAGTCATGGTGGCTGACACCAATTATCTCTCTGTTTTCCATGAGCCTTAGCACAGCTTCCAGGATGATCTGCTCCGTGATTTTGCTGGCCAGAGAGGTAAGACTGACTGCCTTTTGTTCCCTGGGTCCTTTAAAAGATATGAATTTTGTTCCTCTTCTACAGTCAGTGGGAACTTCACCAGACTGCCAAAACTTCTCAAATGTGATAGCGGCTTAGTCACTTCGTCTGCCCGGACCTTCAGATACATCTCGTCAGGTCACATGGAGTTGTGCAGCTCCAGGTTTTTTAGATACTCTCCAAAGTTTCAGCTACCAGTGACAGAGAAGCATCTCTTTGGCTGTAGTTTGAGACTTTTTTGATTTATTATTGTCCAGATAGTGAAGACTATATAAACCAAAAATCACTGTTCAGTGTGATTGAGAGTTTTTTATTCCTCTACTTTTTATTTGGCTGTTATGTATTTTGGCAAAAGTACAAAAGTACTAAACCTTTTGTCAAATGAATTTTGGAAACAGTTTTCCAATGGTCTATTTGTAAGCATGTTTACCACAGCTATAATTTTTTTTCTGGAAAACCTTGATTTAATTTTTCCCCTGACTTGTTTCTCTGATGAAAGTTCTAGGCAATTTAACAGTCTGCAAATCTCTGCTGTATTGCTCATTCTTTATAAATAGCAAATAATGGTTCTTAGAAGTTAATTTGATGATCACACAGGAATTTCGCTTTCAGGCTTTTTTTGTTTCTCAATCAAAGTCTTTTTCATGAAATTTTTAGGATTGATATACCTTAACAGCAGGGACAATAAGAAAATAATATGAACACTACACTTCTGCTTTTTGTTTGAAAATTCCTAGAGTGACTACTAGTTCATGGCAAAAAAATAAAACGTTTTTGCAAGCAGTATCTCTTTCTCATTATTGAACAATGTATTCATGTGTTTTCAAGATGCATAAATTTTTCTTCTGTGTGACTTTTAAACAAGCAATGCAAGCTTGATTATATGACTGAACCATCCTTGCATACTGCATATTGCATTTATAAAATGAGCAGTACAACTCAGTTTCTTTGGCTGACAGATTGATCTTTCTGGTTTACTAAGAAATGCAATACTTTTGTGAATATTAGTAAATAGTAATAGTATTAATATTAGTAAACTTTCCCATGAAAAATATAGCCAGTATAACTTTAGATGGCTAAAGCAGATATTTCATGGAGACAAAACAGGAGATACACACTCTAATTACATAATGTCTTCTTGACTAATAGATGCATTTCAACTTCTAGTTTTATTCAGACCTGTGAGGAAACGGAATTCCAGGAGTTAGACTTTCATAAAGAACATTCTGACCATCAGTGTTTATAGACCTGGACTAGAGTTTCCAACCCAAAGTGAGTCAGAACTGCTGTGCTGATGCATGAGAAAGCAGGGAATGCATTCTCTGTTTTCAGTTAATTGAGAACAGAGAATGGCAAGATTTGTTTACTGTTATTATGGTTGTGAATTACAAATGCAATTTTAATTAGTAACTTTATTTCTGATGTATTTTAATTAATTTGGTGCCATTCATGGTAAATAATGTGTCACATCTACATTAGTGCTGTTAATTTTTTTTAAAAATAAAGGGACCAGGAAGCATATACCCAAGAGGCAAACTCCCTTTAACAGGTGTTAGTAGGGCTTGTGATTATCTCAAAAACAACAGTAAAATTTTCCTTCTGATAGTATGAGAGTAGTCCTTTTCATTATTTTCCTTTTATTCAATTATGTAATTCAGTTATGTAATTCTGCCCCTGTGCTCGGCACTGGTGAGGCCTCACCTCGAGTGCTGTGTGCAAGGCTGGGCCTCTCAATGCAAGAAAGAGACTGAGGTGCTGGAGCAGGTCTAGAGGAGAGCAATGAGGCTGGGGAAGGGACTGGAGGGAAAGTCCTGTGAGGAGAGGCTGAGGGAGCTGGGAGTGTTTAGCCTGGAGAAGAGGAGACTCAGGGGGGACCTTATCACTCTCTACAACTGCCTGAAGGGAAGTTGTAGTCAGGTGGGGGTCAGGCTCTTCTCCTGGGCAGCTAGTGAGAGGAGGAGAGGGCATGGCCTGAAACTGCATCGGGGAAGGTTTAGGTTGGATCTCAGGAAACACTTCCTCATGGAGAGCTCGGTCCCCATGTGTTGCCTGGTCTAGTCGAGAGGTGGCGTCCCTGCCCACAACAGGGAGGTTGGACTAGATGATCTCTAAGGTCCCTTCCAGCCTAGGCCATTCTATGATTTATTGAATACTCAAGTGTTCTATGATTCTATGGAGAGGGTGATCAGGCTCTGGGATGCACTTCCCAGTGAACTGGTGGAGTCACCATCCCTGGAGGTGTTAGTGCCACATTGGTAGAAATACCCGCTTCAGCAGAAGTTCTAACAGCCTGTCACTAGTATGGTAAAACAGAAAAGGATGGCTTCTCTGCTTAATGAGTATCATTCAAATCATGATCACAGAAATTTCAAATTATGAGCTCTGATATTTTGGATAACTGTATGAGTCTAGTCTTGTTTAAATTCTGAAAAAATATAATATTCTATCTACTTAGGGTAGGTGCATCTTTTTTGGTTTGGGTGCTGCCCCTCTACTCTGCCCTGGTGAGGCCACATCTGGAATATTGTGTCCAGTTCTG
>NW_009723298.1:18434-23067 GCF_000703405.1 Apaloderma vittatum
CTGGACTAGATGATTTTTCGATGTCCCTTCCAACCTCTAACATTCTGTGATTCTGTGATTCTGTGATTCTGTGATTCTGTGATTCTGTGATTCTGTGATTCTGTGATTCTGTGATTCTGTGATTCTGTGATTCTGTGATTCTGTGATTCTGTGATTCTGTGATTCTGTGATTCTGTGATTCTGTGATTCTGTGATTCTATGATGAATGTTGAATGCAGCAGTATATCTTTTGCTCTTTACAAGTCTCCATTTGTATTAAACGGCTGAAATAGAATGAATATATACGTGGGGTTTTTTAAATTTGATTGTCTTGATTTTAAATATCCATTTATGTATTTGGAGTTACAATGGCAAAGCTTGAGAATTCTCAAGCTGGTGGTCATCTGATATCTGCAGTGTCATAGAAATTAGACCACTTTTATATACACTGCAGCAAGTTTTACTTCCTTCTGTTGTTTTTTTTTTAAAAAAAACCTACTTTTTTTAATCTTCTTCATGTCTGGAGAATCCTAGGTTGTTGATCTAACTGCTTAATTATGCTAAGGGGCTAGAAATTGGATCTGTATTTTATTCATGTGTTGATGGTTAGGGCTGGGCTGGCCAATAAACACAGGCAGATACTCTCTAACCCACCCCTCCCCAAACAGGAAGGGAAAGGGAATTAGGCAGAGAGACTTACAAATTGGAAAAAAAAAAACACTAAAAAGGCTTTAATAAAACAATTAATAGTACTAATAAGGGAATGTGGACAATAATTAAATATATACAAGTATATACAAAACCGATATTGAGCTTGACTCCGTCTGTGATAGCAATCCCCATTGATGCTGCAGAGCAGGACGCACCTGGGAAGCCACAGGCTCAGCAGCAGAGAGGAACTGGGTATAGGAGCTGGATTTGGGAACTCAGTGTCAAAGGCAGAAGATCAGCCAGGGTCTTCCTCAGACACCAGCCACTGAAGAAGAGAACTGTGATCTCTCAGCTTCATACTGAATATAGCATATATTGAATGGAATATTCTTATTGGTCATCTGTCCTCTCTGTTCCTCCCTGGATGTATAACCTTTTACTTCCTTGTGACTTCTTTTCCTTCCCAGCACCCCAACACATTACAAAAGATCCAGGAGTGACCTGGGTTACTCCTGGGTAAGAGCAAGGCAAGAGGCTTTTGGCATACCAGTCCTTGGTAGTAACTATAAACATCAAGTGTTATCACTTCTAGTAGCAGACACTGTTTGCAAAAACTTGCTGTTAACTTCAGAAAGTGAAGAGACTGAGCTGAAAATCAAAATCACTGAATGGAATTGGTTCTGTTTAGCTCAAACCAGGTCATCATGTCAGTACAGTATGTCTCCTGGTATAACTTTACTTACGCATTTAGCTATTTACCTTTTAAGAGATGTACAGTTGTTGCTAAGGATAAGAGCTCAGGTAACTTCACACTCTTGCTGAGCTTGCCTCACATTTAGACTGACCTACGCGACTGAGACCCATCTGTACTTTTCAGCTGATTCTATGATTGCCTTATTAGTCTGGGTCAGGGGAAAGAAGAGAACAGTACTTGTCTCATCTTAAAACAAATTACTATATGGAAAGAAGTATTTGGGAGGGAGGGGAGGAGGAGATAAAAGAGTCATTCCCAGAGTGAATTTGGATACTGCAGTAAAGAAAGGACTATCCAGATGCATCTGCAATAAAAAGGATTAAGTTCTCATTACGCATCCTTATTTCAGAAACACTTTAAAAATCTTTTTATTTGTTCCCTTTTTTTCTTTGTAGAGATCTTGGATACATTTTGATGCTAGTGATTGAAGGCAGTAAAAATGCCTCCTAAAAATGGAGATCCTGCCAAGAAAGTAGGTGTCCTTTCTTTGAGAAGACAGCCAGAAAAGCCTCTAAGAAACCAATACATATTAATGTGCATTTTTATGGATAAGCTAAATTCTTTCTTTGGCCTAAAAAAATGAATGCTTCTAGAGGGCTTCAAATAGTAAACACGGTCAGGAGCCTCCACTAAGTATCTTCTAACATTGCTATAATAAATACCTTTCTGTCCAACATGAGTTAGGCCTGCCTGGGGCTTACAAGATATCAAAACACTAGCAGTATGCTGAAATACCAGCTGTCACTCGGATGTTTTTCAGTGGTGGGATGATTTTCTCCACATGGTTCTTCAAGCATTACCCTTGGTATTTAGAACAATTACTGCTCAAGCCTCATCTGCAGAACTGCACAGAATGTTGCCTGTAGGGCTTCACTTATTCATTATTTATTTAAACTTCAAATGGAGGAGTTTAGTACAGTGTTGCAAGGCAAATCAGCCTCTCACTGCTGCCTGTGAAAATAATGGCAGAACGCTGTGAGGGTGCCTTTAGACTCACTCTAGGGCTGGTGAATGACAGTACTTTTTGTCTAGCATGTCTACTCTTTGCGGTTTTGAACAGTTTTCATTTTCATCTCTTGAGACCAGGCACCAGAGTAACCTTGTCAAATAGGACAGTCTCCATGCTATCTGCTTATAATTATAAATAAATATTTGTACAAAACAAACTGTCACTGAGAAAGTGTTTTGTCATTTCTAATGGCACAGTCAGATTGGGAGGAAACTGGGAATGTTTTTCCAGAACTGGAAAAGTGCAATGTTTCATGACTGTTGCTATGGAAACTAGTACAGTGTGTACTTTTTTCCTCAGTTCTTATGCCTGAAGTGCAGCAGTTGCTCCTAAGAGCGCTCTTAGGCCAGAGAAATTTGCAAGCCTGTTATCTCTTATCTTCCTCTTTTCTGAACTGTGATGAAGAGAAAAGATCTCTCTTGGTTTGACATTGCAGAGAGAGCATAACTACTGCAGAATCACACGAATCTGTGAACACTGCATGAGCAGACAAAACAATCAACCCTCCCCTAAAATCAAAAATAACCCCACCCCCTAGGGTGGGTGGAAGGACACAGTGTGATGAGAATTCTTTGCAGTGTACCTGTAGGAAAGGAAGAACACAAAATGCTGCATTATTAGTTCTGTTGTAATAAACTCAAAACAGGACAGAATCACTAGTTGCATGTGGAATTGATAAAGCACAATGTCCTGTGCTGTTAATTCTCATTTGGTTCAGATGTTTCCTGCTGGAATAGTCAGTCTTCTCACTGGAGTCATCAGCACCCTGACTAACTATCACTGGAAGGTGTAATTTCAAAAATGGAGACAATCATTCTTTTCAGAAGTGAAAGGACTTGGTCAATCCCAGCGTCACCTCAGGACCATAACGGGCTGGACCCTTATTGTGAGAAAAACCAGACGCTATGTTATGAAGTTCAGTTGCTGATGATGATTGCACTTGTCTTGCTAGTGACAGAATAGTAGTTTCCTGAGTCTACAAACACTGAAGTGGATCTACTTCAAGAATACTTAGTTTACAGTTAATTCACTGATTTGAATAAAAGCTGCATATACCATTGACCCTGTTGTCATAGTGGGTAGCCTGAGAACAGGTGCTCTGAAGGTGGTTTCTGCCCATTCACTTCTTTTTGAAATAGCAGTGTGCATCTGCATTGTCTGCATGCTAGCTCAGACAAAGAGCAGCAATCTGGACATACAGAAATGATGGGCTTCTGGGAGACATCTGAAGATAACTTGGGGGTTGGACTAGATGACCTTTGAAGGTGCCTTCCAGTACAACACATTCTGTTTCTATGATTCTGTAATTCTACAATTCTACAATCCTACAATCCTACAATCTTGCTGTCATTCAGTGTTAGCATTATACAGAAGATGCTCCCTGTCCTGGTCCCTGCTGTGTGCCCTGCTAAAACCGTGTCAGGAAGGTGCCTGGACGTAGAACAATCTCCTAATAAACTGCATAGCAGTGACTGTGGGTGTTTGGCCTGTAGCATGTTCTGCTGGTCTTGCCGTCTACTATTTAGAAGAAGTGATAGCATAAGGACATACGAAATAGTCATTGTGCAGCTGCACGGTCAGCAAAGTCTAGTTACCATTTACCTTTCATTCTTCCTGCTTATGTGTGTGTGTGAATTGTTGAGATTTGTTAGTCTTCTTGAGTGGAACAAAATTATGAGGAAGTGATAGTCCTTACCCCAAAAGAAGCAGCTACAAATTCTCCATCTTCGTCACTTGGACAGATTTGGTGACATTTAACTCACTTTAAGTGCCTCTGAGGGTCTGTATTCAATTCTCAGGTTGCCCACAAGATTCCTCTTTGTTTACAATGTCATGTTAGCTGTTGGACAGCTGAAAAAAAAAGTAGAAATAAAATGGGAATATGGTATTTTGAACCTTATAGGACAAGTCCAACTGAGAAGTTTGAACAGTGGTAAAGCTGACTAATTTCTCGACAGATGTGAAACTTCTCAGTTGCCAGTTTTATGTGCGTACTGGAAAATATCTTGCTCAATGTCTTGGGTTACAATATGTAACCAAAAATGTGTAATTCTATTTTCATCTGTTGAAACCACTTGGAAGATTTTTTTTTCATTTCTTGTTAACTCCAGAGGTAGATGCTTTTGTTAGTGGGTAATCATGGGTTAACGATGGGGAAAAATGGTGGGAGCTGCCCCCCTAGCCCGCCAGAACTTCGCAGGGGTGGGGATGTGGGGGGGGTAGCCGCGCGGCCGGGGGAG
>NW_009723298.1:23237-44654 GCF_000703405.1 Apaloderma vittatum
GTTTCCCAAGTCAGGTATTCTGACTCTATCGGGGTCTGGGATTATTTGTTTCTTGTTGTGTTTTTTTTCCCTCTGTATCATTACCCTTGTAGCTTGCAATCTCTCAGTAAAGAACTGGTATTCCTATCCCCCTATCTTTGTCTGAAAGCCCCATAATTTCAAAGGTACAGCAATTCGGAGGTGGGGGGGGAGGGGTTTACATTTCCCGTTTTCAAGGGAGGCTTTCCCCTGTCTTCTAAACCAAGACACTGAAGCTTTCAATTAAATTTATTTAAATATTAAGAGACTAATGATAGAAATACCACGGAAAACAAATGCAACAAAAAGAGGTTTGTTTCATTAGATTAAACCATTCTTCTAGTACTGCATAAACTATACTATGTTTTTCTGTGTTGCATGTCTTCAGTGGCATCTGTTTATTATGAACGACTGCCTGGACTTCCATTGCCACTTGTTTGGAGCTGTCTCATATTCTGCAGTGCTGTACACTTCTGAGGTTAAGGAAGTACAGAGCTGACAGACATCCAGAGGCAGGATTTAAGTTCCCTGCTTCCAGCCATCATCTAATTTGTGCCTATTGCATGATCTGGTGGGTTTTGGTTTTATTTGTTTGTTTGTTTTTGTTCTTCCACCTGAATGTAAAATGCATATGTGCATCTTCTCTGGTTTTGACTAGGAAAAGACCTTACCTTTGGTATAATCTCTTAAACTATAAGGTCACAGCGAAATCAGCCCAAAGAGTGGCAGGTTATATTAATGCCCACGTGAGGAACAAATGTAAAATACATGAATGACCTAATTGTTCCCTACCACTGTCACAATAAAAGCAGCAGCATCTTTATAGGAATTATTGCTGTGTCTTATGCTGAACATCTTCCACATTCATCAGCAGACAAATTCAGAATAAGTTTCACATATGCTGCATGAACAATGAATGCTGAATGTAGAAAGCTCACTTTTGATGTAATTAAAATCTAAACATTTATTCTGGAGAACTGGAATATAAAACACTTGGAAAATAATTTTAGCAAGCACCTACGCAGAGCACAGGATTCATTTTTTCTTCTCTGAATTTCTAATTTGTTTAACCTCTTCTCTGTTGTAGAGATAGTGCAAAGTATGTCCCTGGCACATTAATGTTACTGTCATCTATTCTTCTTTAAAGATTCATGCTATAAAAAGATAATTAGTTAAAGCTGAAGGAAGAGCATCACTAATCTTTCTTCATGTTTGTCCCAAGGATATGACTGTATGATTGGTTTTGCTCCTTGTTTCATTCCAGATCTTGAAACTGCATCTATACTATAAATCTTTTAGTGGCCAGGTTCTAATACAGGTCAAATCAAGCTGTACCCTCAATGAGTAAACAGAGGTAGAAGCAAGAAAACTATTAGCTCAAGGATTTTGTATTGGATAGCAGAGATAAAAGTTAATCCTGATTACATATATCAAGGCTTAGTACCTTGTGTCAAAGACAAATATGTCATCACGAACACATAAATTATTATCCACTTCTTGACATAGAATTTATGATAATTTATTTCCTTGAGTACAAAGGAGTCAAAAAGATTCTTGACTCTCAAGGAATACCGCTACATTCTCACTTTTTTTTTCTTTTGCCTTTTCTTCCACATTTTCACATGCACCAAAGGAATATCTGTAAGATTTTCTAAGCTCCATTGGGCCTTTAGCAATCGGAAGCTCATTACTTAACTTTCTGGTTTAGTTGTCATTAGCAGCTTTGGTGTGACTTGCTTATCAACACTGTATTTCTCTCTAAAGTTGTCATCTTCACGTCTTCATTGAATGAAAAGAGAATATAAAAAACACTGATTAAATGTGACTTTTCTATGTGCTTCATAAAAGGAAGGAAGGTTAAGTTATTCCTTTTATCAGGAAGATGTTTGTGTGTTGGTAGATCATGCTTCTTTTTCCACCATTCATTAAACGTTCAGCTCAGGGGGAAAGGAGGGCAAGGGAACGGGGGGAAGAGAGGTGGCCTTTTTGCATTCTTGTCTGAGTTTTTTACAACAGAGAAGCTATTTTGCTCAAGGTAGTTTTGGTATCAGTGTGTTGAGTATTTGCATGTGTGAAAGGCATCTGTTTTATAACTTTTGTCAGAAGGAGTTACTGGGAAGGGAGAGGGATTTTACAGCTGAAACATACAGCTGAACATAAAATTATGTAGAAAGTAATTACTTGTAGAAAAAATTCTCGGACAGAGTGACTTTCTCTTCCTCTGTGGAATATTTAGTATAGTATCTGATGCTGCTACTTGACTTCGTTTTAATTTTCAATTTCTATCTGACTCTATGTAATCAATTGCCTAGTATACTGAGGAATGTCCATGATCTATATGTTTATATAAATTATGTAATTTGTCTATTGCTTTTTCTTCCATTATTGACACTGTTCCTCAAGAGAACAGGAAGGTCCTTATTATTTTAACTATCCATACAAAGTAACGTCTGTACATTAAGAACTGCAAGCACATACAAAAAATAAAAGCAAATAAAGAGCTATGTTCCCTATACAGAGGATGTTTTCAATCAGTACGCAATAGTTTTCACTGCAGAAGGGTTCAGTCTTTGATTCAAAAGAAAGTGCTGCCAAAATGTCAGAGCTTTAAAAGATCAGTAAGTTGTTCCTACTCATGAATTAGTCTCCTATGTATTGTGTTTGATCTTCTATTTGGTTTAATTGATAGTCCCCAGATTTGTTTTCCTGGAGAAACCAAACCTGCCTGGAAAGGAATGCTGAACTTGGCGCTTGGTAACGCATTGTGGCAGATGGATCACTAATGTATCCCAGCCTCTTTGAGATGAAATGTTTCATCCCTGCACCGTGCTTGCATCATGCAGAGCACTTGGGTTGGGTCTCTGGGCAGGACCATCCCTCAACTATTGCAGTAGATTAGCTGTGGTACTAATCTGGTTGTTTCCTGAGTTCTGAATAAGCTACTTAATCCTGGCCAGATGCCTTGTGGTCTTTATTTAAACTATAGATGTTTGTTTGCAGAGAAATAAGATTCAGGTTTCTGTCTGTGTGCAGAGCTATACTGAAGCCATTAGGGAGAGAGGAAATTAAGTACGTCAACCACAGCAGTATGTTTATCTCTATTAACCATATGGCTTGGCAGCTCTGCAAGACAACCACTAAAGCAGAGCTAATTTGCCAAAGAAAAATAGTAAGAAAAAACCCTGAAATCAAACAAATTATTTTACTTCCACATCTTTCACAATTTCAGATGAAGATTTATCAACTTGACATGCCACGTCTTCATTAAAACTATAATAATATTCTTGTTATTTGGTTAAGTTATCACAAACAAGTCCATGTTTGTGATGTGTTCTGTGAGACAATTATAAGGATATTTATTTTTTTTAATAATGTAATAAGATCACTAACAGTAGCCATTACCTGTCATTCTGGCAATCCTTCTAGTCACAGGCCAGAAATGGGTATTTTATTAAGTAAGTTTTTTGTTAAGAAATGGGTCTTTATTAAGTTTTCTTGTCCTCATTTCTTTTGCTGCTTGGGGAGGTATTGTCCTAGCAGGCTCAAAGCTGGCCAAAATTAAATGCCTAAATTATGGGGGCTCCATTGTAGCAGGGCTCTGTGTTCAAGGGTTCTCAGCAAACAACTGAGACGCCTCAGTGCATCAGGCTACATGGTGTAAATGCCACAACTTACTTCTCCAGCAGCCTTAACACGACAATTCTGAGTTTTAAGGTAAACATGTCTTGGTTGAAGCAGACGAATCCATTCCCACAATTTCAGAGACTCAAGTTTCTTCAGAGACAACACCAGCTGCTTTCTCTCCACTGAAGAGGGTCACAACCCTTGTGTTAACTTTTCCTATTGCTTTCTGGTTAAATAACAGCAGATGCATCTCTTGAAAAGATTATGTCTTCCTAATCCTGAATGACTATTTTGGTTGCCAAATATCTGATTTATCAATTTGTTTGTGAATGTTCCTATTAGAAGAGAACTAATTTTGATTCTGGGAGATGTCACAGTGCTGCAGTTATAGTTAACTTAAAATAAATTAAAAGAAAAAAATTATATGGGAGACATGTACAGCATGTTTTGCATATGATCACTAAAAGAAGAAACAAACTTTACTGAAACTGGAACTTCAGAATTTCTATCTAGTAAGAAAGTACTCATGCAAAACAGAACAGCATATCATGCAAAGAGTTTTTAATCTGCAGTGGTCTTTTTGTGCCTTCATTCTTAATTATACTACTAATATCAGCTAATCTGCATAGTTTCAGAAGTAAGTTTCCTACTAAGTTTTTAAAGCTTTGTTTGCATGTAATTACTGATTAATTATAGTTTTGTTATCTTCCACTGGGTGTTTTTGCTGTCTGTTGTATATTCCTTTTCTAAGGCAACTCCTTGATTATTGAAGTATGTATCAAGCCTGTAGGAGAACATTTTCATTAGAGAGGGCACGATAGGATCTTGAAGTTACAGCCTTACTGAGCCATTAATTAAAGATCAGAGTATTTCTACCACCCTCACTTTGCCATTTCCTTGTAAAAATAGTTCTCTTGGCAGAAGTTTTGTGATTCTTTTGAATAATCTTTGAGGCAGTAAATAGGGGAAAGTTCCCAGCTACACAAAATGCTTCAGACAGCTGGGTAAATTAAAAAATAGGACATTAAACATAGCAATGCTAATAGTCTGACCTGTGTGGGAGTGCTAAAAGGTTATGGAAAAAAAATAAAACAGTGAGGCAACAAACAGCACATAGATTAAAACTCTTTTTCTTTGCAAAGCAATTATCATTGTTGCTACTAAGGTTTTAGCTTTTTTTATTTTTCCTTCTTCCTCCTAAGGCATATGTTTTCCAACTTTTTTTTTTCTCCAGTTTTCTTTTACTTTCTAAAAGGTCTTCTGTGGGATGATATCTATCTCACTGGATTTTCTACAGTTACACTATAGTTATTTTAAAACTGAATATTTTTTTATTATCTCAAACGTCTTTTACTCAATCAAAATTACTTCTTTAAACCTATTTGTGTAGAATCATAGAATCATGTAATCATTAAGGTTGTCAAGGATCTCTAAAATCATCAAATCCAACTGTCTACCCAACACTACCATGACCACTAAACCATGTCCCAAAGTGACACACATATGTGTTCTTTGAAGACTTCCAGGGATGGTGACTCCACCACTTCCCTGGGCAGCCTGTTCCGAAGCCACACCACTCTTTCAGTACAGAAATTCTTCCTAATATCTAATCTAAACCTCTCCTGGTGCATCTTGAAACCATTTCCTCTAGTCCTGTCATTAAAAACTTGGGAGAAGAGACCAACACTCACCTCACTACAACTTCTTTTCAGGTAGTTGTTGAGAGCAATGAGGTCTCCTCTCAGCCTCCTCTTCTCCAGACTAAACGATCCCAGCTCCCTCAGCTGCTCTTTGTAAGACGTTCTCTAGACCCTTCACCAGCTTCATTGCTTTTCTCTGGACCTGCTCCAGCACCTCAGTCATAGAATGAGTTGGGCTGGAAGGGACATTGAAAGGTCATCTAGTCCAACCCCCCTGCCTTAAGCAGGGACATCTTTAACTAGATCAGGTTGCTCAGAGCCCCATTAAGCCTGGCCTTGAATGCCTCCGGGAATGCAGCCTCCAGGGCAACCTGTTCCAGTATTTCACAACCCTGTTATCTAGATGCTCATGTGAACAGCTCCTCCTCAGCTTTCCTGTAGGTAGGCCTCTTCCAGGTACTGGAAGGCCTGTACAAGGTCTCCCCAGAGCCTTCTCTTCTCCAAGCTGGGCAACCCCAACTCTCACAGCCTGTCTTCATAGCAGAGTTGCTCCAGCCCTTTGATCATTTTTGTGTCATAGAATCATCGAATCATAGAATTGTCAGGGTTGGAAGGGACCTTAAAGATCCTATTGTTCTAACCCCCCCCTCTATGGGCAGGGACATCCCCCACTAGACCAGGTTGCCCAAAGCCCCATCCAGCCTGGCCTTAAAAACTTCCAGGGATGGGGCTTCCACCACCTCTCTGGGCAACTTGTGCCAGTGTCTCACCACTCTCATGGTGAAGAACTTCCTCCTAACATCCAATCTGAACCAATCAATCTCTAGCTTTAATCCATTCTCTCTAGTCCTATCACTGCCCAACATCCTAAAAAGCCCCTCATCAGCTTTCTTGTAGGCCACCTTGAGATACTGGAAGGCCACAACAAGGTCTTCTCGAAGCCTTCTTTTCTGCAGACTGAACAACCCCAACTCTCTCAGTCTGTCTTCATAGGAGAGTGCTCCAGCCCTCTGATCATTCTCATGGCCCTTCTCTGGACACGGTCCAGCACATCCATATATTTCTTGTACTGTGGGCTCCGGAGCTGGACACAGTACTCCAGGTGGAGTCTCACAAGAGTGGAATAGAGGGGAGAATCACCTCCCTCGACCTGCTGGCCACGCACCTTTTGATGCAGCCTGGGACACAACTGGCTTTCTGGACTGCAAGTGCACACTGACGGCTCATGTTGAGCTTCTCGTCCACCAGAAACCCAAGTCCTTTTCTTCAGGGCTGCTCTCAAGCCAATCACTGCCCAGCCTATATCGGTGCTTGGGATTGCCTTGATCCAGATGTAGGACCTTGCACTTAGTCTTGTTGAACTTCATGAGGTTGGCCTGGACCCATCTCTCCAGCCTCTTGAGGTACCTCTGGATGGCATCCCTACCCTCCAGCATGTCAGCCGCCCCACACAGTTTGGCGTCGTCGGCAAATTTGCTGAGGGTGCACTCAATGCCACTGTCCATGTTGCTGGCGAAGATATTAAACAAGACTGGTCCCAGTACTGATTCTTGAAGACTCTACTTATAACTGGCTTCCACTTGGACATGGATTCATTGACAACCACTCATTTGGGTGTGGCCATCAAGCCAGTTCTTTATCCACTGAATTGTACATCCATCAAATCCATATTTTATCAGCTTGGAGACCAGGATGTCATGCAGGACACTGTCAAAGGTGTCCCTCCTCTGTACCCACTGCAACAAGTCCATGTCGTCCTTGTGTTGAGGGCTCACCACATGATTGCAGTACTCCAGATGAGGTCTCACCAGAGCAGAGCAGAGGGGCAGAATCACCTCTCTCAGTCTGCTGGCCACGCTTCTTCTGATGCAGCCCAGGATGCAATTGGCCTTCTGGGCTGTGAGCACACATTGGTGGCTCATGGTCAGCTTTTTGTCCACTAGTCCTTTTCCTCAGGGCTGCTCTCTATCTCTAGCACATCATCCCACAGCCTGTATCGATAATGCGGATTGCCCCGACCCAAGTGCAGAACCTTGCACCTGGCCTTGTTGAACCCCATGAGGTTTACATGGGCCCACTTCTCCAAGTTGTCCAGGTCCCTCTGGAGGGCATCCCATCCGTCTGGCATATTAACCATACTACTCAGCTTGATGTCATCTGAAAACTTGCCGAGGGTGCACTTGATCCCACTGTCTGAGTCATTGATGAAGATAATAAACTGTACTGGTCGCAGCATGGACCCCTGAGGGACACCACTTGTCACCCATCTCCATGTGGACATTGAGCCATTGAACACTACCCTCTGGGTGTGACCATCCAACCAATTCTTTATTCACCAAACATTCCACCCGTCAAATCCATATTTCTCCTATTTATATAGAAGGGTGTTGTCAGGTACTGTGTCAGAGGCCTTGCAGAAGTTCAGATAGATGACATCCATTGCTCTTTCTTTGTCCACTGATGTAACCACTCATTGTAGAAAGCCACTAGGTTGATCAGGCAGGGCTTCCCCTTAGTAAAACCATGTTAGCTCTCTTGAATCACCTCCCTGTACTTCATGTACCTTAGCAGAGCCTGTAGGAGGATCTGTTCTATGATCTTCTCAGACATAGAGCAGAGGCTGACTGATTGGTAGTTCCCAGGGTTATCTCAGTCGGTTAGAGTGTGGTGCTGATAACACCAAGGTCGTGGGTTTGATCCCCATTCGGTCCTCATGTGTTGCCTGATCTAGTTGAGAGGTGTCCCTGCCCATGACAGGGAGATTGGCTTAAATGATCTCCAAGGTCCCTTCCAGCCTAGGCCATTCTATAATTCTATGATTCTATTTCCCTTATTCCATTACCCAGAGACTTCACCTGACTGCCATGATTTTTCAGATATCTTGGAGAGTGGCTTGGCAACTACATCAGACAATTCACTCAGGCTATATTATATACCTTAGTGGGTTTTTTTCACCTTCTTAAGTCCCAGAATGTGTCCTTTCTGATTTGTTGACTCAGTAAAGGAAATACAACCTCATGAAAAGCAGGTCGCTGAATGAAACACACATATAATCTCCTTCAACTTTGACAAAGCTTCTTCTGAAACAAGTTCTCGTGGAAAGCGTGTCAGAATTAACATATGAAGAAGAATGTTGCCCTCTTCTCTGAGTACAGTGGTACCTGGGTGGCATTGGACAGTTGGGCTTGTTAAGTAATAAACTCTCAGATCCAGCCTATCTTTACTTTTCTTCTGAGAGCCACCTCTACTTCTGACCTGTTATACAGCATGGGCAAGGAACTCAAGATTCTCCAGACCAATACTGATCTCAGGGACATCAACACCAAAACTAAATTATTTCAGTGTGATTTCACTCCTTCTTTACCTTGCTTTTACAAGAGCATGTGAAACCTGTCAAATTCTGTGAGTAATAATTTTTGAAGATTTTAGGATTCTAACACCCATGCTACCTGATTATTAGGTTAATTAATGTATATATCAATATCTGAGTTGCAGTGCTGAGACACAGGGATGTATCTTACTGCCTTTAACGTGTCTAGGGGCATGGCACAAACTTTTAAGGCTCAGATCTTCCAACCTTCTGGTTGTAGTGTCTTGGGCTATTGTGCTGTTGATACTGACCCGCATTCCTTTTTGAGTTTGTAGTCATAGGAATGACTCTTCAGATGACGAAGCTACAGTTTTGAGTCAGGGATTAGATTCTTGTTTATTCTTGTTTATTCAGTAAATATTGTTACAAGAATTATTTTGGATTTGTTTAGTAAATGATGTCTAAATATTGCCTAAAGACATTGTAGAGATTAATTTAAAGGTAATTTTTCTAAGCAAGTTTGAAATGTACTGCTCAGTGTCTTTATTAATGATCTGAACAGTGAGAAAGTGTCTGATTCATCAATTTTTTGGTGGTACAGACTAGATGGAGCATTTATTATGGTGTAGGTCAATGTTGCTATTCAAAGGAACCTCAATATAAAGACTGGGCTGTAGGAAACCTCATCAGATTTGAAAAAGACGCAAATCCTAAACCTGTATCTGAAAAACTCTGTGTAGTGGCACAAGCTGGTGACTAGGCAGATGGAAAGCAACTGTCTAGGGAAAAAGACACAGAGTCGTGGTGACCAACTTGAACATAAGTCAACAGTGTTGCCTGAGAGCAGAGAAGGACAACAGTATCTTGGGCTATGTTAGTAAAAAAGGAGCCAGCAGGTCCAGTGATCCTTCCCATCTGTTTGGCATTGGTGAGACCACATCTGGACCACCATGTCTAGTTTCTGGCTCCTCTGTACTAGACAGGCAGTGATATGTTGGAGGAAGCCCAGTACAAATGGGAGCAGGAGGACACAGTTCAAGTTCAGCCTTGAAGGGAAATCTAATTGCTGTCTTCAAGCTACATACCAGGAGGTGATGCCATAGACAGAGCCAAACTCTTATTTAAGGTACACAGTGATAAGGTAGATGCAAGGTGGAACTTTGAAAATCCCATGTAGGTATTAGGAAAATTCTTTTAGAACCATGAGAGTGGTCAGTTGCTGGAGCAGATTTCCCAGAGTGATTGCAAAATTTTCTGCCTTGGGAATATTCCAGCTGGCCTGGACAAAGTCCTTCACAGTGGATCTTAGTTGGCCTTGCTGTGAGTGAGGGATTGGACTAGACCATGCTAAATTGTGTGATGCTACAGGAAATTCTATGGGATTTTCATAAAATTCTGTCTTATCTATTACTCTTCCACTTCATAAACTGATAACTGGAAACTAAATTAGGAAAATGAGTTTAATATTGATAAACCCTACTTGGTTTTTGGCCATCATTGTTTAGCAGTGATGCAATTTCCAACTTATAGGTAAATTGCAGTCATGTTTAGGTTTATTTGGTTGACAGGGGCCATGTCTGTCAAATATATATATAAATTATTTTTTCCTAACCTTGCAGCTTAAGAATAGGCAAATATTGGACACTTTTTTTATCTGGGGAAAAAATTGTGATCTTGACCTATCTCCTTTCTATTACTTGAGAACTAAAATGACAAGAGATGCCACCAACTGTGATCATCAGATTTGAAGAAATAGGCAGTAATATTTACTTTTGACCAAGATTTTAAAATGAGATTACAGTGATGCTATTGAAAATTGTAAATTTCTAGATGATTACTATTGTCTTTACTTGAAGTAGCTACTGAGTGGAATTGTTTTTTCTACTGTAGCAAAACTAAAATTATTAAGAACCCAGTGTCCTTTTGAAAGAAAACTTACTGTAAGATGTTGTCATAAAATGTGTCTGGCCAGTTAGAAAGCATGCACTCAGAGCCATTAAAGTCAACATTTATCATTCCATGTTTTGCTCAAGATGTCGTGACTGTGTTCAGTGAACTTTAAATATCTTGGCTTTGTTTATACTCTGAACAAAGACATCTAAGAGCACCTGCTTTAAACAATAGATAGGATATCCTCTGGAAAACATCCTCCTCTAACATCCTCCCTGATCAGATTAATTTTCAACAGAAACAATGTTCTTACATGTTGCTATTGTACAATTTACATTGATTGTTGGTACACAGCATAAAAATTGGAGTCTTAAAAGTAGGATGTTTTGAAATGTCTAGTTGTTAGGTAATGTTGTTATCTCCGCAAAATTTAAATTTACTAGGTTTTGTTCCAAGAAATGGAACCTACATTTTTAAGTACTTCAAAGTATATGCTGTGTCAGTCCACGCTGACAGGTGCCTCTCGTGGAGAGCTGGCTACATAGGCTGAATTTAGGTCACAATGCTAAATAGTTTCTTAGAGAACAGTGCTGAATCTGCTGAGGTGCTAGGTTCCAGACCATATTAATATCACTCTGCTTGATGGTTCAGACTGCAACTGGAACATGTACCTACCAAGGATATGTATGATGCATGATGGCAAATTTGGAAAGGACACCTGAATTTATGAAAAATTGCTGTACATAAAATGTGTTCCAGATAACAGCTGCAACTAGTCCTCCAGTCTACTGAGCAATTAGCTAATCTTCTACCTTATTTTTCAGCTGTGCAACCAAGAACTTGATTCAAAGAAAGCAGCAGGAGCCTTCCACTAAATTTTGCTCATAGATAGGGTTAGACTGGTCAGTTGGTTATTGTGTAGGAGTTATCTGACTGACATTTCAGTTTGCTTTTGTTTTTAGTTTAATAAAAAATGAGATTGGGGGGGCATAATGGTTCTATTAAGTCTTTTCTTCATAAAACCAGGATAGAAACATAATTTCTTTCACTGAAAGTATAGGAAAACTTATTCTACAACTAAACCACTGCCTGTTCCTAGCACCATGCCCACTTAACATACCTCAGATATACCAGCATAATATGTGACTCAGATATAGAGCAGGAAGTGTGGTCTGTTTGCCACAGAATTAATAGCCTCAAAATAAATTTATTCATTCTTTTTGTAACATTGAATTTATTTTAATCACAGGACTTTTTTAAAGGCAATATTTTACTCTGAGCCTCAGGTTTTCCATTTGCTTGAGTTTTCATGATAGTAACAGTTCTTTTGTATTTGAACACTGATTTTCAGATTTTCATCAGTAACAGCATTAAAATATCCATTCTTTCAGTCTGCATTGTGGCTGTACTGAAACTTGAGACCTCCTCTACAGAGCTAATCTCCACTTCAAACTGATGGCAGAAGAAATCATTATTTGCAGTAGCAGAATCTTAAAGATTGTTATGCCTGGTTTTTCTTGGGATCTATCAACTGTGCCTTAAAGAAAGAATGTGTTTATATGCACATTGAATACTGTTTATGAAAGACATTATTTTCTCAAACCCCATGTATGTTGCGGTTAGCACCTCAAGTATTTCATTGGGAAGGTTGAATGTGATAGCCTTGAAGTAATGCAGACCTTTAGAATAGAGGGCTGTGATGTGTCTTCAAACACCTGTGTATCAACACAGGAGATTCCTGAGACAGTCTGAATAGTGTGTGCCTTTGGCATGTTTTGTTTGTGTGCTTGATATCCTGTGCTATCTTAACACTGACTTTTTTTTGTTTGGGGAAAAATTATAATGTGAGCTGTATTGCCCTCTATTCTGCCCTGGTGAGACCACACCTGGAATACTGTGTCCAGTTTTGGGCTCCCCAGTTCAAGAGACACAGGGATCTACTGGAGAGAGTCCAACGGAGAGCTACGAAAATGATTAAGGGACTTGAACATCTCTCCTATGAAGAAAGACTGAGAGAACTGGGGCTGTTTAGACTTGAAAAGACAAGGCTGAGAGGGGACCTTATCAATGTGTATAAATATCTGAGAGGTGGGTGTCAAAAGGAAGGTGCCAGTCTCTTTTCAGTGGTGCCCAGTACGAGGACAAGGAATAATGGGTATAAGTTAGAACACAGGAAGTTCCACCTCAACATGAGGAGAAACTTCTTTACTGTGAGGGTGACAGAGCCCTGGCACAGGCTGCCCAGAGAGGTTGGAGACTTTCAAAACCTGCCCGGATGCATTCCTGTGTGGCCTGCCCTGCATGATCCTGCTATGGCAGGGGGTTTGGACTGGATGATCTCTAGAGGTCCCTTCCAACCCTTAACATTCCGTGATTCTCTGATTCTATGATATGGAAATACACCTATATCTAGTTGATTCAGAACATGTTAAATGAATTTACAGTTAATCATCTATGTCAGATAAACAGAAGCAACTTGTATATAGATGTCTGTAGGTGCATTTTAGTGCCAATATTTTCTTGCTAATAAATTGTATATATGGATGGTTATATTTGCAAGAGATAAAGTTAGGTCAGAAAATAGTGGAGTATTATGTTTCTGTAGGATATTCTCATTGTGGCATTTCATCAGGTGAGCCTATCTGAAATAAACCCAACTTTTTGTATAATTTATTGGAGTGGCTGCTCATACAGCAAACAACGTAGGTTATGTGTAAAGGATAGAAAGCCATGTCTTGTAGTCAAGATGCACTAGAATGGACTTCAGGTGACGATGGAAAACACACCCACAATGCTATATTCTAGGGAAGGAACATATTATTAGGGGGCTATTGAATAGGAATATAAAAGTATTTTATCTCTTTCGATGTTGTTATGGCCTTGTCATTATAGATATCAGCAAGACAAAAGGTCTAAAATACTTCAGTGTGAAAAGGGTTCAGAAAAGAATGCAAGGACCAATAAGGCGATTGAGAAATAGGTCTTACAACTTTCCCAGCATTGAAGAAGATAAGGTACTCGGGCCTATGTATGTGAGAGATGTTTGAACTTAAATTAACTTTAGCATAGCAGAAAAGACTTGGCAGGGTCCGGTATTCCAAAAACTAAAAAAAACCCCAAATCCAGACTGGAAAACAATAGTGAATATTTAATCCTGAAGGTCCTTAATGCATAGAATTGTACGTCTAAGGCAATTGAAAATATGCTTCTTACTTATGTTTTGATTTTTTTTTTCAGTGTAGACAGGATAAAAAAAATATACAATATGATCTGGAAAACAAACAAACAAAAAACACCCCCAAAAGCAAAAACACCCCCAAACCAAAATAATAGGTATTTTATTATATGTTACAAAGGAAGTGAGGATTAAATGGTGTCTTTCCCTGTTTCTGTCTCAAAACTATGAAAAGTGTATAAACAAGAAGTTTAAGCTAAAAAATCGTTTTGAAAGATGTTAGCCAAGCACCTTCAGTTGTCTGCAATTATTTATTTGAGGGAGTAGATTAATGCACAGACCTAAGGACTGGATTTGGTTAAATTTGGGGTTAGGTTTTGGAAAATATTTTACATCATAAGATATGCTTGAGAATATTGCTTCTTTTAATCTTCATGTCTTGTCCCCTACTTCAGCAGCCCATATTTTTCCTATTTGAAAATTCTTATTCTTTTTCCAAAAAGGAAAAAATGAGAGGTCACATTGTTTTAGTAAATTAGTTCCAGAAAGTATTTCTTGAAAAGAAATTGTTTTTAAAGTAAACAATATCCATCTCTCTGTTTTATTTTCAGTTTCATGGATATTTTTCCTTCAATTAAAAAACCTTTGGCCCTCACTTTCCATTTCAAATCCTTTGTTAATTGAAATTTCAAGGTGAAAACAAGAAACTTACTTGCATCGCTAAACTTTGTCTTTTATAAGGTAGAATTGAAACCTCATGTTTTCATACTTGTGATGAAAGCAAACTTTCCTTTTAATTTTTCATGTCATTCTTAACAGCATGTTTTATATCAATTCTTTGTTATTCAGGTCTAGAGTATTCCATATTATATGTATTAAGAGTGGCTTAAGTGCTCCTCCAAACTGGGGAAGCATTGGGATTCTGGTGGCTGTGAAAATGGAATAATATAAATAGCTGATTGGGAGGAAAAACAAGCCCAATTCCCAGTTCATTCAAACATCCTTGCTTTCTGCTTGACTTCTTGGACTCTCAACAAGTTTTCCTGAGCCTTTTCACATGCAACATTTGCCCTTTCTCCCCTGTCTGTCTGCCTCAGAGCCCATATTCACAAATGCAGCTACATCAGGGAGATCTTAACCATGGTAAAAGAGGACAGTTTGGTTTGTTTTGGTTTTGTGTTGTGATTTTTTTTTTCCAAAATGCAAGACTGAAGATCACCTCGCTAACCAATGTGTATTGGGAATCGTATGGGTAACAAAGAGATGGCTAAATACAACTCTAGTTTTCATTGATTTAAGTGAAATTATTTAAATGAGAGCTAGTACTGTCAAACAATTTCTTTAAAGGAGAACATAATTTTTAATGTAGGTGTACACTCTCTGCTAACCCTAGTGAAAAAAAGTAAATATTTAAATGGAAGAACATGAAAAAACATAATACAATTTATGAGATATCAGCAGAGGCTGTGTATGTTCCAAGACCATATTAATAACTGATAGTATTTTCAAGTGATGAAAATTCCAGATGATGTTTAAATGGCAAAAGCTACAATCACAGTTACAAAACAAATCTTTATTCAGAGAAAATAATTTTACAAAGGAACATAGAGCCAGATCACAGACCAAAAAAACCACCCAAACCCCAAACAGCCCCAGATATTTAGAAGCACAAGTTCAATCAACTCTATAATGACTTTGGTACCTGGGAGTCCATAATTAAGTGCTTTTATTTCAGAATTAGTTGCATGACATGAGGAATTAACATTTGATTTCTAACGGACTAGGTGGATTTTCTCTTTAGTTCTTGCTTCTGTATGTGTATCAAGTCAAGTCATTTGGATGCAGCTATGACTGTATAACTGTCTACACCATGGCTATGCTGGGCCTGACTAGTGACTTTCCTCAGGTACCCTGTGTGCAAATCTGAGTTATGTAGCACATAATTTATTATGTAACACATAATAAATACTTAGACAGGATTAAGCAAAACCAAATTCTGTGAATCATATGAAGAAAGAAAAACATTACCCTTGCAAATCTTATTCCTTTCTCAAAATCTGCTTTCCTGTATTACTCAGATTCCAAACAAAGTGATATGTTAAGCGCATGAATCTTGCTGCTTAAAGGCAGGCTATACTTAGTGATTTGATCTTGTCACATTTTACCTGGGTAACTTTCATGTTCTAAGACATGAATTTGAGTGCCAGCTGTTTTTATAGCAGATTTGGAGCAGTTTCCGTATTTATTGTTATAGAAAAACTGTTGTGATGATCCAATGGCTGTATATGTCTTAAGTCTTTTATCAGGACAAGTATTGTGAGAGAAGGATTGTTTGCCAGTGAATTTCTCAGACTTTGCCTGTTGGCCTGTTATTTTTATGACAGGCTTTTAAATTTTTATTTAAATTTTACAAATGAGATTTTAAAATTTTGTTGAGGTGCCTTCTATGAATTTTACTTCAAACTTTTATTTTCCTTCAAACTCAGAATTTTCATTTTGAGGTTGTATGTGAACTGCATTCTCCTCTTTCTGATTGAGGATAAATGAGGAACTATAGGATTTTTTTATTAGTTCTTTGAAGTGAAGCTAGGCAGCTCTCATCAGTTAGATGGAGTTGTCATGGTAATACAGGTCAAGTGCAGGCCTGCTTTTGTGACAGCTAAACATTTGGACTTGCTGTGATGTCAAACCTGGCAGAACAGCTGGTTTACTGCACAGCACTGGTGGTAATTACCCTGAAAGGCAATGACCCTGAGTCTTGTGTTCTGTAGGCTCTACTTTCTGAATAGTATCACTTAGTAATAATTATTTACATAACCCATAAAAATTGGCTAATCATAGAATCATTTAGGTTGGAAAAGACTTTTGAGATCATCGAGTCCAACCCTCGTTGGACAAACACTGTACAAACAGCTCACCAACCAGTGGCAGAATCTGCTTTTTCCTTACACTTGAGGCACTGAGACCATATTTTTAGCAAAACTTAGCAGCAAAATCTCTGAACTGCTCCAGAAATTCCTGGTTGAAAGCCTTGCCTGACATTGGTCAGAGTTAATTGGATGGGTTCAAGCATACTGGTGGTCACAGCGCCGTGATTTGTAAGTACTGGGTGAGTAGTAGGGTGAGTTATCTCCAGAGGTCAGCATCATGCTATGAGAAATTACAACTTATAATTACTTCCAATTACAGATTTGCTATCTGTATGTAGGTCACTGAGTACTAATGTCCCTTTTGCTTTACTGTTCTCAGAATGCACGATTGTCTTGACCAGCTAAGAACCAAAAGTGTACTGCTTCAAAATCATGGTTGGGAGTGTCTTTCAGTGCCTAAAGTGCTGTATCTAATGTTGTAGCTGGGTAGCATCTCAGGAGAAGTTCAGTGGCTGAGGACTGAAGTCTCAGCTGCTGCAAGTGGGCAGATCTCCACTGGAACTGGTGAAGCTTCGGTAATTAAAACCAGCTGACGCTTAGCTCCAAGGACTCAGTTTTATGTCTCTAGAGTTTGTATGTCTCTAAGTAGTAACATTTACAATGTGTGTGTTTCCATTATGTGGGCTAATGCAATTTGTGTTTCCCAGATGTGCAGAACTTTGGGTAAAATTCTTATGTCTTGAACCCAAATATGCTCTTTTTTTTCCCCCCAGAAATAACAGTGTTGGTTGTTTTGTTTTGTTTTGTTTTGTTTTTCCCAAGAAAGTGGGAAGACAGAAGAAAAAGAGCAAGAGGAGATGTTTTTTGTGCCTGGAACTGAATGGCAGTATGTTTATGTTGAACGGCCTTTGCTCAGAGATGCATTTCACTGGAATGCTTTCAGCCTTCTGTTTGTGTGGTCTGAGTTCAGAGAAATGATTTGCTTCTGTTTCCCACAAGGCTAAGAACTAGTTGAAGATGTTATGGAAAATGTCACAGGAAGAAACATGCTGAGATGGGGAAAGAACACAAGGACATTATGAGTAATTGTGCTGGAGACCATACAGCAGTAGCTCCAGCTTGGCCAGAAAACAAATTTGGCCAGGGAAGCTCAGTGGAAGACACCAGGATCACATTACACATTACTCAGTGTAAGCTCGGTCCTGCAAGGTGTGGAGAAAGGTGTATTTGAATCATAGAATGTCTTAAGTTGGCAAGGACCTTAAAGATCATCCAATCCAACCTCCCTGCATGGGCAGGGATACCCTTAACTTGACCAGGTTGCTCAACACCTCATCCAACCTGGCCTTGAACATCTCCAGGGAAGGAACATCCACAGCCTCTCTGGGCAATTTATTCCAGAGTCTTGCCACCTTTTCCTCCTAAGATCCAAACCTATTATCCTTCAATTTAAATCCATTTCTCCTTGTCCATGTCCCCTTGTCCATTTCCCCTTGGACAGTCTTGTAAAAAGTCCCTCCCAGCTTTACTGTAAGTTCCCTTCAGGTATTGAAAGGCAGTTATAAGGAGTCTTCTCCAGGCTGAACCATCCCAGCTCCCTCAGCCTATCCTCGTAGCAGAGATGCTCCAGCCCTTGGATCAGCTTTATGGCCCTCTTCTCAACTCGTTCCAACAGATCCATGTCCCTCTTATGATGGGGACACCAAAACTGGACGCAGTATTCAAGGTGGGGTCTCACAAGAGCAGAGTAAAGGGGGAGAATCACCTCTCTTGACCTGTTGACCACGCTTCTCTTGATACATCTCAGGATGCAGTTGGCCTTCTGAGCTGCATGAGCACACTGCTGGTTCGTGTTGAATCTCTTGTCTATCAACACCCCCAAGTCCTTCTCTTCAGGGCTACTCTCAGCCCACTCTGTGCCCAGTTTGTATTTGTCCCTGGGCTTGGCCTGACCTAGGTGCAGGACCTTGCACTTTGACTTGTTGAAGCTCATGCAGTTTGCACTGGCCCATTTCTCAAGCCTATCAAGGTCCCTCTGGATGGCATCTCTTCCCTCAAGTGAGTCCACGGCACCACACAGCTTGGTGTCATTGGCAAACTTACTGAGGGTGCACTCAATGCCCTTGTCCATGTCGCTGACAAAGATGTTGAACAGCACTGGACCAAGAACAGATCCCTGAGGAACACCGCTTGTCACTGGTATCCACGTGGACAAAAAACTTGTTACTGCTCTCCACGTGGACAAAAAAAAGCTCCACATTTGAAGCTTAGCACAAAGAGATTTAAGGAAGGCACTACATTTACTGGCTACATTTATACTAAGCAGAGACTGGTCCAGGCTCATTGTCTTCTATTAAATTATGAAAATAGCCTTGGAATGCCTTTTGCTTACATTAAGTAATAGGCTTCCAGAAAAGTCCAAGGCAAAGTCCAGACCAGGTGGGTAGTGCTTGTTGCACCCTGTCTAATGCAATTCTCTCAGTTCTCCATCTGGTTTTGTACCCGCAGACGGCCTCTCACAGCTCACTGCAGGCCACACTGGGCACAGATTTGGACATGCTAGAAAAAAATCAGTCATTAAAGGCTGCAGACCTGCTGCTTTATTATTTTTCTTTTTACTTGAATAAGTGCTGGTCTTATAGCAGAGACACAGCAACACTATGTTGAGCAGTGGGGAAAATGGTTCATTTAATGATGAAAATGCTTGTTGAAAGGGAATTCTAGAGGTCATCTAATCCAACTTCCCTGCCAAAGGAGGATTGTTGCCACCATTACATCAGTTCAGCTGTGGCTTTGCACCTCTTGAAAAACTTCAAGCATGGAGAGAGTGCAGGGGAGGAGGGGAAAGGGATGGTTGCAGCTGGATCACCTGTGAAATTTATAGCGAGTTGTCCTGACCCTCTGAGGGCCCACAACGGTATGGCCACTTAGTGCTGGGATAAATTTAAGAAACTAAAGCTAACCTACAGGAAATCTAGGGCAGAAAACATCTGTCTGATGCACTTCAGCATATCCTCTGCATCCAAGCTACTTCTAACATTACCTGGTCCAGTGCAGTGAACAGTCTCTGAGCTTGGCTTTCTGCGTTGAAAATCAGCTTTTGTGCTTGCTGATTGGGAAATGAAAAATCATTGCAGGCGGAATCAGGAATGTGGTCTGAGATCGAGACGTCTGGTGTTCACTGAACAGTAATGACTCCAGCCACGAAATATGAGGTCAAAAATGTTTCTACATAGGAATTAATTCAAGTTTGTTCAAGACACTCAGTTTTCTGTCAATCTTTGTGGATTTTTGAATGTAAATAGGTAGGATAACAAAGCTTACATACCAACAACACCAGTATGGTGCCATGGCTTAAGATGGAGCCCTGAAAGTATGGTTTAATTTCACTTCACTATTAGAACAAAAATCCCACTATTTGAATTGCAACAAAAAGCAGTCCTGAGTGTAAGCTGATAGGAGCCCTTCAGAGAACATGAAACTGTGATGTGAATACCCTTGATATCCCTGTGCAATACTACACTGAGCTGAGACTGTCCCACCTTAGCAGTGTTGTAGTCAAAGACAAGTTATTTCAGATTTTGACATTAGCCTCCACTATGGGAACAGGAAGAGAAATCAGATTCTGTTTCCCTTTCTCTTTCTTCAATGTCTGTGGAGGAGATGCATTCCTTTTGAAAGGAGATGATTAATTCCACTTCCTTCACCTGATGCATCCTCACATAAGTGTCATCATCATCATCATGGCTAGGCTTTGCGAACGAAGATATGGGAAGGGCTCTACCCACGCTTACTACAAGTGTGCTGATGGCCAAAAAGGCCGATGTGGGATAGCAAGTCCAATTGCAAAAGGCACAGAGGAAAGTCTCCTTAGGTGGTATTGGTGAGGCACGGTTCTTTCTACGTTGTCTTTTCTCCTTGAAACTAATTCTACGTGTGTTCTCAAAGAAGGCAGCAGCGTTATGGATGGTGTGTATCCACGTCTCCCAGCTGGAGGCCAGAGTGGACCACTGATGGTAGCCAATATGGCCAAAACTGAGGTGTTGTTTCAGAGAGTCCTTGTATCTCCTCTTTGGGGCTCCTCTGTTCTCTCCTCTGTGGGCCTCCTCTGTTGCAGCAGCCGGTGGCGAGTTCACCATAGAGCACAACCTTAGGGAGGCGGTGATCCTTCATCCCAGAGACGTGCCCTGCCCTGCGCAGCTGCGTCCTCAGCAGCATGGCTTCAATACTGGGGATCCCTGCCCATTCAAGGACAGTAACCTTAGTCACGTAGCCAGTCCAGTGGATGTTTAGGATTGTACAGAGGCAGCGCTGATGGGAGCGTTTGAGGAATCGCAGGTCGTGGCGGTAGATGACCCATGATTCAGACCCACATAAAAGAGTAGACAGTATAATGGCTCTGTAGACACTAATCTTTGTACTTTTCTTCAGGTGTTTATTGCTCCAGAGTCTGGTGCAATAAACTCTTTTATGGAGTTTTCCAAAAGCTCTGTATGCCTTTGCTAACCTGTTGTCTATCTCTTTGTCAACCTTACCATCCAAAGAAATGATACTTCCTAGGTAGTTGAACTGCTGGACTGACTTAAGCTCTGATTTGCCTATGGTGATGTGGGGATAATGGGAGACTTCCTGAGGTGCAGGTTCGTAAAGAACTTCTGTCTTCTTCAAGCTGACTTCCAGCCCCAAAAGCTCACCAGCCTCTGCAAAGCAGGAAGTTAAGCGCTGCAGAACTGCTTCTGTGTGACCAACGAGGACAGCATCGTCAGCAAAAAGCAGCTCGTGGACAAGGTGATTTAGGGTCTTAGTGTGGGCCTTCAGTCGCCTTAGGTTGAACGGGTTACCATCAGTATGATAACAGGTGTAAATGCTGTTATCTTCATCAAGGTCTGC
>NW_009723299.1:0-54835 GCF_000703405.1 Apaloderma vittatum
ACTGGGTTTTAGCTAAACCCAGGACACTGTTGATAAAAGATACTGCTGGGAAATTATGTTCTTTGCTAAAATCCATTCTTAGAGAAAATGACATATTATTTGCTATAAGACTGAGATTTTCAAAAACATCTGGGAGGTTTAGACATCCAGTTTCAAATAATTTTGATTTGCAATTGAGAGTTACTTAACTGAACTTCCTTTAGAGTGCCTCAAACAGCAAAAATACCTCAGCATAAATGGTTAAAAGTTCTAGCTCTTAAGAGAATACATTTCATGAAATGAAGAACATGATCCAGCAAATGCAAATTCAATGGTTATCTGTGCTGCTGTCCACCCATCAGTTGACTAGTGATTTAATTAGGTAGTTATTACCCTGTTGATCTTCAGTTGCAAGTGACAAATGGACATTGCAATTATAAGTGAGTGAAAATGTTGGATATGCTGCCTTGCAAAAACCACTGTTGTTTAAGAGGCCTTGAAAGAATGTGGGTGTCATTTGGAAAGGTAAGTTAAATCTGTAAAGGTAAAGCTATTTCAGGTCACTGGAATGGCTTCATAGAAGTTTATCACATTTTGTGGGAAAACACTTTCATTCCTAGATGAGAGCACTCCTGTGTCATTGCACTTACATCAACTAAGCCTCATGAAGTTCCAGGACAGATCTCTCAGAAACTGGCTGGGAGAAAAACAGCATTTTATCCCAGTGCTCCTGGATAAACAGCTGCAATATCTTATGAACACTCTGTACAGATTCCTGCTTAAACCCAAAATTTTCACTCAGCTGACGGTAGCTGTAGTTTTCAGTCTAACATTCTGTAAGCATTTGATTACGCTCCATATCTTCAGATATTTTTTACTTATTGCCATATTTGTTCTTCAGTTAATGTCAGTTCCTGACCCTAGAAAATGTTGTGTGTTCTTCATTCTGCAATCTGAAGGGAGTTCAGTTTAACAAACAGATAAAAAATTACTAAACTACATTAAGAAAGGAAATCTACCAAGTCTTATCAATATTCCTTCACTGTCTCAACAAATGTTAGAGTCTTCAAGATTTTCCAGAGTTGTAAAATGAAAATCTATCTTCAGAAATTTACTTAACTTCTTTTCATGCTATGTATAGCTTTGATATAATAAATTGTTCGAGTATCAGCCTTTTCTATTCATATTTTGCTGGCTTTGCAACAGCAAATGCTTTCAGTTTTGATGGGGCCTTTGCATGGAAGAGGACTACAGACACTATTTGCCTGCATTGTTTTTTTGTTAATTATGTTATGTTATGCATTATGTTATGGTAAATAACTGTTTTAAACATATATTATCCAAATGTGTGTGGCTTATATATGCATTCAGTTCTGGGGGCTGCAATGTAAAAAGGACATGGACCTGTGGGAGAGAGTCCGAGGAGACCACAAAGAAGATCAGGGGGTTGGAACACCTCCCCGGAGAGGACAGGCTGAGAGATTTGAAGTTGTTCAGCCTGGGGAAGAGAAGGCTCTGGAGAGAAGTTATAGAGGATTTACAGTACTTAAAGGGGACCTACAGAAAAGAAGAGGAGGTACTGTTTGTCAAGGAATGTAGTGATAGGTCAAGGGTTAGTAGCTTCAAACTGAAAGTGAGTAGATTTACATCAGATATCATGAATAAATTCTTTTCTATGAGGATGGTGAGGCACTGAAACAGAATGCCCAGGGAAATTGTGGATGCTCCCTCCCTGAAAGTGTTCAAGGCCAAGCTGGATGGTGCTTTGAGCAACCTGGTCTAGTTTGAGTCATTCCTACCCATGGCAGGGAGGTTGGAACTAGATGATCTTTAGAATTATAGAAGAGTTTTGGTTGGAATAGGCCTTTAAGATTGTCAAAGTCCAAACATTTTTAAGATCCCTTCTAACTCAAGCCATTCTATGAACCTATGATTCTGTATCACAAAATGTGCATTATGTCTTTCAGAGATACTGTTACCATGGTATTTATTACCATGTTATGGTATTATAAAGTTTGGTAATCTGTGGGCATAGCCCCATTCTGATATGTGAGATTTTTTCTATACTGCCCTCTGTTAACTATTCAATGTACTTCAAGGCAATAGTCTCCGTTCATGTAGTCCCATTCACTATACCTAGTTTGTCGCAAACCTCACACTCATTCTGGTCGAAATACCTCTGCCAAGCTAGTCTAGTTATTCTACCCAACCTTTCTGTCTGATCTCCATCCTTGTTCCAGTGCTCCCTCTCTAAAAATCAGCCTACTTTTAGTGGTTCTCTGGTAGACAATATAAAATATTTCTTTACCTAGCTCTTACGAATCTTTCTCTCCCTTCTACCTTCCCATCTTAATTTCCCTTGATTTTTCTTTACAGAGTCTTTCCTAATTCATAATTCCCCTTCTTCGTTGCTTCGGTCCATGATCTTCTCCTATGTTTCTCACTAGTCATTTCCAATTTATTTTATTTATTTATTGCCAATTTCTTTCCTTGCTTCACATTTTACTCTGAACACAATTTAAGTCTCTGATACATCTGTCCTTTTGATGACACCTCTAATAGCTAACCAGGTCCTTTTCTCTCCCTCATTTCCATCACTGGCTCTTAGCCTTCAATCCCTCTCTTCCTGTTTCTCGTCTCATTGCATATCTGTCATGACTGTTCGTCCTCTGGGCTCTTAAACTCAGTACCTTTGTGTCACGTATTCCTTCTCTTTTCTTGAGTGATAGCCTTCCTACCTAGTCAAACACAGCTCATACTTGAACCTCTGCCTTTAGCTTTCACAATGTCGATTTACCACAAAGCTTTATCAAGACATCTCAGTTTCCAGATCTCCTCTTCCCTATTTCCTGCAGCTCCATGGAGCTGCTGCCTCTCACTCAGTGAGAATATGGATTTCTATAGAAGATTAGTAATAATAGTCATTAGGAATTAAGTATATTTGCCAAAGTGATGTTGAAGTAAATTCAGAGCAATATTGTTTTCTTGTATTAATTTCTTCTTCAGAGTTCAGAAGATTTTTCTTTGTCTGATTTTTTTTTTTCTTAACACCAGTTCACTGGAGAACCTAAAATGTGCCTCTGGGCTCTAGGAATTGTTAATTGTCCTAACACAAGCACCAATTGGGTATGATTTCTTGTGTAGCCCACCACGAAAACTGCAGTATTTTGTTATCATTTTACGTAATCCAGCAGCCCATGTTTTGTGCTATTTTAAAGGTGATCTCGTTGGAGGTTTGTATATGCTATATATTGTTGAAATTTACCACAGTTTAAAAATGGCAGTAAGTTCCCAGTTGATCAGAGCATGTTATGCTCAAAATCTTTTTATAGGTAAAAAAGGTACCCTTTAAATGTCTAGCCAAGAATTTACTGCTAGTATAACTGAAATGTTAGCAGTTTTATAAAAGAATTATTAGTCCCCATTAAATGGTTATAGGGAAAAAAAGAGGAAAAAAGAAGAATAAATGAAAAACATTTTTGTCCAATTCTGAATTACAATTTTTTAATGACTACTCGTGAGTTGTGTATAGATTTAGACAGCGCACAAGTTGCGCTTTTATCGTACCATGTCTCTAGTCCTCTGCACTGTATCTTGTGTCAAGATCTCTGCTGTTTGTCTGCACATCATCAAGGTAAAGTCCTAAATATTTTATTCTAGACAACATAATTACTTGTTACAAGTACCTCTTCAGAGCTAGGATTGTAGCATAAGAAGATAATAGAAAATTAAAAACGTAATTCAAAAGTTCAACAAATTAGACATACCCACCTGATCAGGAGAGAAAACAAAATTGTTAAAGCTAAACAGAATAAAAACAAAGCTGCAGGCAGGTCAGAAACCATTGAGACAACACAAATCTGACAGACTTTAGTCTTGAGGACTTGCAAACTCACTGCAGAGCTGGTGACTTGTTACTAGCAAAGTCAATACTGTATTGTTGTGCTACCAAGTTACACATCATTCAGCAAGTATCTTCTGTTTAGAATTCCAGCACTGAAGATATCAGTTTGGGGTTTTGTCTGAATGGCATATTATGTTTATGACTCAACTATTCTTACGGTCTCCTAGGATATTTAAAATTAAATAGTGTAAGAGGCTACTGAAGGTGACTTTAGTGGTCCTAACCACTGGACTTTTGGTCTTAACCAGCTTGTGTGGCACTAATAATATCCTTTTTTCTTCAATAGGTTGAAAAGAAAATTAAAGCTATGTTTATTATGCTTTTTAAAATGTCAAATCGCCTTTTAAATTTAAAGAGCATTTTATTTCATTTTGTTAGATGTGTAACTGAATGTCACTGCCCTATAAAGGATAAAAAACATGACTCCAAATAGTTGTTTTAGTGGACCACCCTTGCTTGTTGATTTTCGTCCTAGCTTTTTGGGTTTTTTCTTTTTCAATTTAGTTTTTTCAAATAATCCTCCAACTGAAAGGATCTATAAAAATGACATTTCAAGTAGAAATAATATTGCCTAGTTGAGAATTATAATTCTTTAACAGAATCACAACAGGTGCCAGCATTTTTCAGGATTTTTAACGTAAGACCTAGTTTGGCTGCCTTTGTTGGGTGGCATTTCTTAGAAATGTTGACTTTGATACACTGCATCCGAATCTAGACATTTACAGGAAGCATCTCAGTTAGGGGTCTAATCAACTCTATGAGCTCTTCATAACTATAACTTATTTCTATGGTGGATGTTCAGCCAGGTTTATTTTCTGCAAGCCATCATCCTACCATGCTTCTGAAAAGATCTCTGTAAGCTTACAGTAGTGCACTGCTGCAAATATGCATAGTGTGGAGTCAAGTTAATTTTTTCATATTGCTTTTATCAGGTGATAAATGTTGGTGTGCAACAGGTCTGTGTTAAACTCCACATATATGTCGAACTATTGTGTACTTTTTATTTTGCCCTGGATTCAGTTTAAGTAATCATACTCCATCCTTATTTATGGTTATTGCAACCTTTTTAAAAAAAAAAAAATCATTTTTTGGACACAATTTTAGATTTTGTACTTTTTTTACTTCCTTAGCACATGTTTAAGCATTTCATGTATATGTCACAAGTTCGTGAGGACCATACTGGTCAGGAAAACTTATCTGTGAACAGAATTTGTAGTAATAGTGATAAAGGTTTAGCAAGGTTTACTTTCATTTCAAAACCTAAACAAGTACATTCGATCTTACTTGAGCTGTAGTTTAAATTCAAAGTTTAAGAAGCTGCACTCACTTAAGTTACAATCTTTTGCTAAAAAATAAATATAATTGTCAAGTATAAATAGAAAAACTACAGGAATTTTAATCTGAAAAAAAGTTAACCTGGTGAATGACTCTCTTGTACTTTATCATGCTAATTTTTTAACATATGTGGTAAAGTATTTGCTTTTTTCCTTAGATATCTAAATGCACTGCATTTTTTTAAGAAAACTGTTCATACTTAGTTTCGTATATTGTGTAGCTCAAAGAACAGTTTTTATTTATAAATGCATCAAATTTGAAGTAGACTGCTAAGCGTGAGTAGACTTACTGAAGAATCTGTATATTTCCTGATTGCTGCTTCCTCATGTGCAATAACATAAACTGGTTTATGATTCTAATCTGAGTTTTAGAACTTCATGATATTACTACATGAAATGTTTGAACCTATACTGAAGATTCCAAAAGTAACGTAAAGAGTTCTGTAGTAATTGTAAGGTATTCAGAGTTTACATGTCATAAATAGTGTCAACTTTGTAGATTGTGTGTTTTAAGTGTTTTTAATAATGTCACTTTTTTTGTCATTTAGCTCCTTATTGCAGCTTAAACCCTGTCTTGAGGAATGGTGGAATTGTAAATAAAACAGGTGGTCCTGCTGGAAGTAAAGTTCGCTATTACTGCAAACCTGGGTATAGAATGATTGGTCACAATAATGCGACATGTAGACGTCGCCAAAATGGCATGTATCAGTGGGATTCTCCTGTGCCCATCTGCCAAGGTAAGGTAGTGTTTTCTTACTGAGTATGGTTCTATAACTTCGTTGCAAAGAATATTTTACAAAACAAAGATACAGCATTGTCAATATAGCCATATGCCAAGAGGCACGTTGACATAATGAATTTATTCAAAAACATGTTGACTTTAGTACTTAATGTGTGCAGAGCTGAAGTGTTAAGTAGATTAATGCAGTCAAATACAGACCAAATGAAAATTATGTTTTCAGTACTTTTTTATTTAAAAAATATGTATCTCCAAACAGTCCACAGCTCATAGTATTGTATTTCAGAACATTTTATAGATTGTCAGTAGTTTTCAGACATTAATTTGATTATTTTAGAAAATTACTTTGTAAGCAGTGCTTTAAAGATATAATTTGTAAATTCTGGGGTTTTGTGAATATCCTGGAGTTAACCAGAGTCTACTTCATCTTGCTCCAGACATCTATTAGGAGTAGTTCTTTATTGTCAAATGTTGATAATTTTCCTTGTCTGAAAAGCCACACACAAACTACAGAGGAGTAACATAAACTAGTATAAAGCAGTTAAACATGGTTAGGTTTAGTTAAAAATGCCTTTTCATATATTATTCAGTAAACAGGTAATGGAGACTAAGCAACTGTACATCAAGTAAGAACAGAAATGTGGGGAAGAGGAGAAAGACTGAAAATTCTGTCCATATTTCATTTATGTCTGCTTCTAGTCTGCTTTATTTATAGGAAGAAAGGGTGATAACATTCATATGTAAGACCTATTGTAACTTCTTTGATTAAAATCTGTGTTTGGTTGTTCCTAGCTTTGTAAGACATTAACAGCAGTGCCTCATGTCTTCTTCAAGAAAAGTCTTTTACTTGAAGTTCCGTCAATGATGATTCAAATATTTCTAAGACCAACATAGGATGAAAGTTCTATTTTGCATCTTAAAAAAAAAAAAAAAAAAGAGAAAAGCCAAATGAGATTTGTCATAATTCTTACTCTTCTGTCAAGGGAGTGTTATTTGCAAGAAAAGTGAAAAGCTGCAGAAATTTGGCTACAGTTGAACAAGTTGAAGGGGTAGCATTCACATGTTTTATACAGAATGATTTGGTAGCTAAATATTTGTTCAGGATAAGCATCTCCATGCCTAGATGAGTCATGTGGCTACACCTCTACCAGTCTAGGGGGACCTCAGGCAGCTAGTGTGCTGCAAGCAGGATCTGTGTATCTGTGCTTCCGGACTCCAGGATGTCTTCTAATCCCATATGCCAAAAGGTGTTATGGCATATGATGCTTTTTGACCTTCCTGAGGGTCACCAAATCATAGGAGAATCTGTGTGTGAGAAAACATGAAGTAAGTTTAGGGAAAACTGTTTGTTGAGCCGCTTTTGGCCTTCCTTGCAGTGCATTTTAGATGGCGTTTCTGGTGCTAGCATAGGAACTGAAAGCTCCGAGACACTTTGTGCTAAAGCAACTAGAGTGATGACTAGGCCCACAGTTTGGCCAGAGGATCAGGAAAGTGGAAGAGAGAATTGTGTTCAAGATTAAGACTAAATTTAAGAACCTCTATGTGAAAGTTTTCATTAGTTTGATGAAACAGAAGTCTAGTGTCATTTGAGGCACCCTGAGATATTTTACCATCTACCAGTTTCTTCATTCATTTTACCATCTACCTATTTCTTTAACTACCAGTCCAGAAAGCCACAAGCTCCTATATTATATCCACTAGACTTGTAGGATGTCTTGGAAGCCTAAGAATGTCTGAGGTAGCTCAAGACCATGGAAATAGGAAGCAAGTGAAGATCCATCTGCCTAAACTCTATTGTAGTTAATCTAGTCAATACTGTTAGTGAAACTTTGCGAGCTCTTCTGCTGACTAGCCATTGGGTGATCTTTTTTCAAAAGGCATTGAAAATTTGGCATCTTACTCTGGTGCTCAGGTACTTTTGAGTATGTGATGACAGAGACATCATTCCATGTTTACTTGTTAGGCTGGAACGGTTGGGCCCGTAAACTTAGGAGCCCCTGTAATACACTTTTCTCCAGAATTTAACATGTTATGATTCCTTAGCTCTAAGTAATTATATGCAAATTTACCCCTTATCGTTCTACTGCTTATCCATCCAGACGACTGTAACTTGCTGCTACTACCTCCACTATTGTTCAAACAAACAGCAGACGTCTGTATGATGAAAATACAATGCTCCAGCATTTCATAATTCCTAAAAAAAATAGTATAGTCCTTTTTTTTTCCTAGTAGTTCTCTTCTGGTTTTTTTCTAGAATAGTCTAATTTTTAGGTGCTTTTCTTACACTTTTCTAGTTTTTACCTTTTATGTTCACATTTTAATACTTATGACAGAGAAGGCTTGCCATTCTAACTTTGAAAACTCATTCTAAACGTATTGAGGTGTGTGAAGAGTTCTGAATAACAGAGAGAACAGTTCTTGGAACAATTTAAGAAAAAGTCCCCAAATTTAAGGTCAGAGTGGAATAATTCACAGAAAGTAGGAGGAAGAATATGCAGATATATACAGGACATGACATCGCAGGACTTGGTCATGGATAACCAGGGGAAAATGAGTCCCAGAAAGTAATAAATTCAAGAAAATCATTAAATACTTCAGACACAATGTCTATACTCGTTATTTTATCATTATGTGAAGAAATAGCTGTGAAACTTTAGCAATGCAGCATGTTCACATTTTTTCTTTAGTTTTTATGCCATATTTGTAATTCCAACAATATATGTGGCTGTGAGTATGTAGATTTATGTCAGCAGTAAGGAAAAAGAATTGGGAGATAAGGAGTGAGTTTCATCTTTACCAGAAATTTCTTACTGATGGAGGATTCCTCAGTTTTAATATGTAACTTCTACAACTCTGACACAATTATTCCAACCTGTATATCTGAATGAAGCGTATATTTTTCAATAAACTCTAAAATGGAAAGTACGTTTCTGAAGTATCTGTTATCAAAATACATTCATTGTCCTTGAAAATTAGTTAAAATTACACATCTTGTCCAGATTCTGGATTTCTTTATAGGATGTTTACAAATAAAAATGTCTTTGATTAAGTCTATGATTTCTGTAAAACCAGTCCTGATGGCTTACATTTGTAATTAATAACTTGATTGTGTCAGAATTAATATTTGAAACCAAATTTGATTGTGCTATGAAAAAATGGATATTTATTTTACATATGTAATACAACCATACCAGTTTTAATAAAAGATCTCTAATATGGGTTAATCTTTTAGGGTCAGAAGATACTTTTCAGTGTCAGGTGCAGGTGCATGTAATGTCCTGGACAACGTATAAAGAACTTGACTCCTATCTAGGAAATTAGAACTTATTATCACTTTTGTTTCATTTTTGAAGAAAAGACAGAAACATGAGTCATCCTACATTCAAGATACTTATAAGCAGAGGAAACAGCAATTCTTATACAATAGCAGTTAATAGCTGCTGAAAGGAAATAGTACAGGCCCCAGTAATAATCCTGACAACCACATGTCATCTTAGCTGCTGCTTAGATTGTGTCCAGGTCCCCGTGCTGGGGGAGAGTAGAAAAACAGTTCCGAGGGTCAGGGATGAATAGATTAAAAGCGAATATAAGGTAAAAGCTTGGCAAGGAGAGAAGAAAAAACACAACAAACCAACCCTGAAAGCAAATTCTCAGTGTCTCGGGAGTGCTGGATTGCAGATATCTAGAGGCTGAGACAGGGTGGCAGCAAAGTGGAATAGTGGCTATATTTCTCTGAGACACATGAGCAAATACCCTCTTATCCCATCTGGTCTTCATATACAGGACTCAGCTTTTGACTTTGTTATTCCCAGTTTTTCCTACTCATTCTTAAAATAGTTCAAAATAATTTTAAAGAGTCTTGAAGAACACTTGGCTGATCTTTGCCATTTGAGTTATTGCTTATAGAAGAAAACTGGAGGTACCTACTTTAACAAATAAGTTCTTTTGGATATTAGGGAAGAAAAATCTTCAGCTGAAAGCTTGTCAAGCACTGGAACAGGCTGCCCAGGGAAGTGGTTCAGTCCTCATCCCTGGTGGTATTTAAAAGACATGTAGATGTGGTGCTTAGGGACATGGTTTAGTGGTGGATCTGGCATTGCTAGGTCAATGATTAGACTCAATGATCTTCAAATTCTTTTCCAACCTAAACTGTTCTTTGATTCAATGATTTACAGTTTGTGCAAGAGCCTTAAGTCTGGGAGCCTCTGACTGCCTTTTCATAAAATTAGCTGTTCTCTCTGTTTGAGCATGAAATTACACTTGCGAGTTTTACCTTTTTAATAAATGTTTTAATGCAAAAACTGTCCCTCTTCTCATTTAGTCTTAAAAGAAAAATGTGAAGTAAGTAGCACATTTCAGGAGTTCCAAGTCCCAATTTCATATTATATTCTAAACCCATAATGTTTCAAAATATAAACCAGTAAGTGAAGTATAGTATTTTAGACTAAAATAAACAGAAGTTTGAGGGAAAACCTGATAACAATCTTTTAATATGCTAAAAGTAGATCCAATGAAATAATTAACCTATGTCCTTTCTAGGTAGAGGAATTGCAGCTAAGTTTACTTCAACTGGATTTTAAGTTAGACTTTATTATTTTCTTCTTCTCTCAGGGGGGCTAGTGAAACAGTGGAATAGATTGCATGTGGAGAGTGTAGAATTTTCATCATGGGAGATCTTTCAAGAACACACAACCCTATTTCAGTTTACTTATTTCTGACATAAGCCACTGAGCTTTTTTTTGTTATGGATCCCACTTTTAGGGACTTTCCTGTTGTGCCTTTAATTTTAGGATATTTAAATACTTTTCTCAGCACTATGTTCAATGGCAGAAACAGGTCACTAATTGAGAAAGGTTTATGCATTAAAATTAGGGATTTTCAAGTGTATGGAAATAAACTAAGTGTCTGATTGTAATGCAGTTTTCAGCCTCTTTTCTGTATGCAGTGGATTTGTAAGCTTTAAATATGAATAATACGGAAGTATCTTAAAGGTATGTATGGGTTTATACGTATTTTAAAGGATTTCTATAAACTTTAAATTTACTGGGTTTTTTTTGGAAATAAACTCCCGTAACACATGTAGAACATGAAAGAGTAACTAAAACTGCATCTCAGTTTCTAGGTAATAAAAGACTTTTCCACTTGTGCTGATTACCTGTTCTTTGGGAGACATATATTTCTCTGCTGTGCAAGATAACAGAGACAGCTAAGCTCGAGTTACATATTTTTCACACTCTGAATGCACATCTTCCAGCTAGAATCTGGCAGTCTCATCTAGTCATTGACCTGAGAAGCATATTGACAATTCCTCAAGTCAGAAGATTTCCTGACTCTCTTCTTTATCATTTTACAAGCATAGGGGAAGCTGGGAGCTTCACAATACTCGGAAGGGAGACAGGAGTGGCATTGTTTCCACTGTCCAGAGGTGTTAGGCCATTTCAGTCAGTTTAGTTCAGCTAACTTTACTTCAAACATGAAAGTACTTTCTATTAAGTGAAACAGGCTGTGCTAATATGTTTTCTTTGGACACTACTGTTTTGAAAGCTGTTAGCAGCCTCCAGAAATTAGTAGCAACAGGAATATTTCTTTCCAATCCCGGTTTCTGGGGGAGAAACAAACAAACAAACAACAAATAAACACATAAACTATAGCAAGAATAGTGCCAGAATGCCAAAACTGTTTTTATGCTTAGCAGCTAAAGCAGTAGTGAGAATAACCTCATCAGTTAGTAGTACGAGATTCAGCAGCTGCTGTCAAAAGAAAAGAGACAGTATAGGACTGAGGTACAACACTAGAATAGAAACGGTGAAGTATGACAGGTAACCACAGATTCTGAGGTGCTTTAGTACACTAAGCATTGCATTGGACCCAACATAACTAATAGGCCTACGTGGCTGTGACCTAGAGGTTGCATGTATTTTATTTTTTAAATTAACTTGTGCCTAAGAGCTATTGGTCTTGACTTTTTCAGTAGTCTCTAGAAAGGATGAACTAAACAAACCTGATGTTTTGTTTGTTTTCAAATGACATAATAAATTCTTCTTGAATTACTATCTACTTGAACCATTAAGTTATTTGAAGTTAATTCATGTGTGACATATTTGGAGGGAACTAGAATAAAATCCACCTGTGTGTAGAGATATATGCATATATAGATGGGTGGATAGACTGATAGTTCTGAATTTTGGTTTTATACAATTAAATGTGCATATGCTTAATGCAGGAGATTGTTGTTTTTATATCAGAAAGGAGATCTAAAAAATGTTGGTAAGAAGTTAAATTTTAACCCAATTACGTTCTACATCAAGCATTCAGACATGTTGCCACAAGGCAGAAGAGAACTGAGAGTCTTGTTAGAACAGGGAGGGACACGGAGCAAGGCTCTGGAGACACTGAAACACTTCACAGTAAGCAGGACTGGAAATGGAGAATGCATAAGCTTCTTTATGACTTAGTAAACCAGAGTGACAGTTTAACTTTCTGTCAGTTCAGCTTGCAAGCAAACCTTTTGCAAGTGTGAAATTCTGCTTATGTGACAGAAGGTCAGAGTTGATTCTACTTGTAGGTAAAGGATTAAATTGGTTATTAGGGGAGCAGATAGAGCACTGAACCAGATGCAGCTCTGCCTACCAGAACCCTGGAAAGCTGTCACTCCTGCTGTGGTCACCTGGTGGAGAATGACTCCAAAAACAAAGAACTGCAGTACTTGCTTTTAGCTTCCTTTTCTCCACTTTCTCTAACACTTATAAGAGCAGTAAGTGTGGGTTTCCAGAACCCCTACCCTGTTACCGCTATCTCCCTTCTCTATACTTGTTCAGCCCTTACTCACTAAGAGACAGGTACTCAATGTTGATAAGACAAGAACAGCATGAATTAGAGTGCAAAAAGCGCCGTGAAGTTGTTGTACAGGAAGCAGTTTATTTTGAAGTATTCCTACAGTTCCACTTCCATTAGCAATATGACACATTCCAGAAGGAAGAAAACAACTGAAATAAACTAAAAATTCAACATTTTATAATATGTACCTCACTTCATAATTATATGTAAAATACTGTGTTGTATTTAATTTAAATGCATCAAATATGGGAATGCAAAAAAATGAATTAGAGAGTAGTGGTTATAGTACCATGACAATGTGTTCTGAAATTAATCTTTTATATTGAATTGGATAAATTATAATAAAAATCAGATTTTTTTAAAAAAAATACATATTTTTACCTCTATTTAACAGTTTTCAGACAAAGGCTGTCAATTCTTCTTTTGAAAAATATTGACTTTATTAAAATAATAAAACTTCATAGTGCCAAGGGGAAAGGAACAAATACCCAAAGGACTCTTTTAACTTCTAAAATGTGGAATTGTTTCTTGTAATTGACTGTATATATGTAGAAGACATTTTCATTTGCAAAACTCCACCTTTTATTAGTAAATATTTAGAAACGAAAGTGTCAAAGCTGTGTTTTGTTCAGTGTATTTACTGAAGAGCTATAAACTGGATGCCAGACTCAAAACAGCTAGTGATTTTGTACACATATACATTGCTTTATATGAATTCTTTAAATAGATTAATTGTAATAATATGATGGGATCTCTGCTCCAAGTTACCATTTTGCAGAAATTTACATCCTTCTAAAGAATATAATACTATGACTTTCCCATCAGAAGTGCCATGGGGCAAGTATAAAATCTTTACCAACATTACTGACTTATTCAAGAACTTAGAGTTAATCTCTGTGCATAGATAAACATGTTAAAATAGAGCATAGCATTAAAAGAAATCTAGAAACAGCGTACTAAGAATTGCCTTTCTTCTTTTCATTATCAAAAAGGGAGCTGAGAAGTCAGGTGATAGAATGCAAATGTGCTTTGGAGACCTTTCCTAAAAGTGACTGAAATAGATTATGTTTTTCATTAAACTGTGCCCTAAAACTGTACGTTGTGAGATACTGCTAAATGAACTGAACTGAGCTCTGGTAAAATAAATAAATAAACAAGGAAGAAAACTAGATGCTTCTCAAACTTCATTAAGTTGACTGTAAATTAAACTTTGTGAGCTTGAAAGAATAATTGCTCATCTGGAAAGACATTCTGAAGGATCAAAAACAAAAGTGAAAATAATTCAGTAACTAATTTCCTTCGTGATATGAAAAAGAATAAGCCCGAATTCACATAATATTTGACATTCTGAAATGAATTAGTCAAGTATGTAAATGAGTGTTTAAATATTTGAATAATGCCTTTAACTTCAGTGGAACTCTTCCCTGTCTAGTCATATATTTAGGCGCTTTTCTCATCAGGCGATAAAGGTTAAACTGAATTTTTAAATAGCATTCTTTTATAAGTATAGAACAAACAAATATGAAGTTTTGTTTCGAGTAGTGCAGGAAGAAAGAAACTCTTAGAGAACAGAAGCAGATTATTAGAAAGCATTTAAGAATTTTCTAGTTCATCGATTCTTGGACCAAATCACTTTGGACACTTTCTTGATTTTTTTCCCTCACAAATAAACGATTGCCGTTACCTTATGTTGAAATTTCTACTTCTACAGTGATTGGTTTAAACAAAATAATATTTCTTAAAGTGTTTATCTATATTAGATGAACTTCAAAGTTCGATGTTTTAAATACTATATGATTTATTGGAGACTTCTAAATATGTTGGAAAATGAATTTCAATTGTATGAATGGGATATGACAAAATTACTAATCTATGTTTCTTGTGGGACAATATTTAAAAAAATATATGAGAAAATGCCAATTCTTTGTCTTTTTCTTTCCTTTCTTTTCAGCTGTATCTTGTGGTATTCCCGACTCCCCTGGGAATGGTTCAGTTATAGGTAATGAATTCACTTTGGGCAGTAGATTGATATATGAATGTAATGAAGGCTTCAAGCTAGAATCTAGTCAACAAGCAACAGCAGTGTGTCAAGAAGATGGATTGTGGAGCAACAAAGGGAGGCCACCTGTTTGCAAATGTAAGCGGGCATGTTTGTCTCAAGCATATATCTCTTGAACCTCCTCAGGAAAATCTTCGCTGGTGATGTTTAGGTTTTATCCATACATATGCCCTGAGTTGACTATACAGGAACATATGATCATTTAGTGTGTAGTAAAGTAGAAAAGGTCTATAAGTTTGTTTAGTAAAAACCCACTTATCTTCTTCAAAAAATCTGAATTAGTATTATTGATAATGCAGTTTCATGCTTATTTTCGTATTATGAATAATGTGCTCTTCTCCATTTTCACGGTAAAAGTTACAATGACCAATTGTAATTTATGTTAATATAGCTTCTAAAATAAGAAAAGCAAGAACTGTTTCTTAAAATACTGCTAGTGTAGATAGTTAAGCTGGATAAGAGTCCTCTGGTCTTCATTTTTGCTTCCTGTCAGAACTAGCCTGTGTAATGCCGACTCCTTCACCATGTGACATAACCTCTCATTTGCGTTAGGCTACTACTGCCTTTCTTTGTACTGGATAAAAGCAATAATTAACTGAGCCTGACTTCAAGTACATGACTTAAAATACCAATTGGGATATAATCTTAAAATTATTAATTGCTCTAATACCATATGTAAATTTTTTAAGAGTTAAATTAGAATCTTGAACTAATCAACAATGTATGTACATGCTTTCCAGATTCTGAATCTGAAAAGCACTTCAGTTTTTTGAATGAGTAAAATTCAACTTACTTTTAAAGGAAGAATAAAATGGAGTGAATATAAGAATTGTGGTTATACATGATTGTGAAATGCTCTTTGTTTATTCGAATTAATTCACAGCGAACAATTGTTAGAAAATATTGATGAGGTCTTCTAAGATCTTCTAAGATCTTCTAAGCATCCCTGACAGATGATTGTTTAACGTCGGTTGAACACCTTCCTGAGTACTCTGTTTCAGTAATCTTTTTTTCCCCTTGCAAAGTTTTTCTTAGTATATATAATCTGAATATGTTCTTCTGTAGTATGAAGCCGTAATTTCATTTTATATCTACAGTAGACAAATACAAATTATCTTATTCTTCTTTCTTTTTTTTTTTTTAATGTGTTTGAAAACTGTGTTTTCTCCAGTGTGATGGGTTATCCTTGGTGAGCATCCTCATCCTCACCGAACTGCTTGCTCACTTTCCCTTTTCTACCAGATAGGGGAAAAAATATGGTGTAAAATATCATAGGTCAAGATAAGGAGAAAGATGAATGTCACAGGACTCAACTTGTAGAACGTTAATTTCATGTACTGCCAGTTAAAATAAGGTCAAATACATTTCAAAAACAAACAAAAATGTAAATCAAACCAACATTTTCTTTCCCCTATTCCTGATAAACTTTATTTCTTTGCTCTTGACTCTTCTCCCCACCCCAAGCAGTGGTGGGGGATGACGAATAGGAATTGTGGTGAGTTTATAAAAAGCTCTTCCTTGCTGCTTCTTCCTCCTCACCTTTTCCTCTGCTTCAGCATGGATCTTCTCCATGGGCTGTTGTGCTTCACAGAATCATAGAATGTTAGGGGTTAGAAGGGACCTCTAGAGATCAACTAGTCCAACCTCCCCACCAAAGCAGGATCACCTAGGGTAGGCCACACAGGAGCTCATCCAGGTAGGTTTTGAAAGTCTCCAGAGAAGGAGACTCCACAACCTCTCTGGGCAGCCTGTGCCAGTGCTTTGTCACCCTCACAGTAAAGAAGTTTCTCCTTATGTTGAGGTGGAACTTCTTATGTTCTAGCATACATGCATTATTCCTTGTCCTATTACTGGGCACCATCGAAAAGAGCCTTGCCCCTTCTTCTTGACACTCACTCCTCAGGTATTTGTATACATTAATAAGATCCCCTCTCAGCCTTCTCTTTTCAAAACTAAACAGCCTCAGTTCTCTCAGTCTCTCTTCATAGGAGAGATGCTCAAGTCCCTTAATCATCCTCGTAGCTCTCTGTTGGACTCTCTTCAGTAAATCTCTGTCTCTCTTGAATTGGACACCCCAAAACTGGGTACAGTACTCCAGAGGTGGTCTCACCAGGGCAGAGTAGAGAGGGAGGAGAACCTCCCTAGACCTGATGGACACACTTTTCTTAATGCACCCCAGGATCTCATTGGCCTTCTTGGCTGCAAGGGCACATTATTGTTCCATGGACAACTTAGCACAGAATCACAGAATGTTAGGGGTTGGAAGGGACCTCAAAAGATCATCAGTCCAACCCCCCTGCCAGAGCAGGATCACCTACAGTAGGTCACACAGGAACGCGTCCAGACAGGTTTTGAATGTCTCCAGAGAAGGAGACTCCAGAACCTCCTCGAGCAGTTTGGTCCAGTGCTCTGTCATCCTCACAGTGAAAAAGTTTTTTTCTAATATTTTTTATGGAGCCTCCTATGTTCCAGCTTGTACCCATTGCCCCTTGTCCTGTCATTGGACGTCACTGAAAAGAGTCTGACTCCATCCTCCTGAAACTCACCCTTGACATATTTATAAACATTTATGAAGTCACCCCTCAGCCTCCTCTTCTCCAAGCTAAAGGGACCCAGCTCCTTCAGCCTTTCCTCATAAAAGAGATGTTCCACTCCCTTCATCATCTTTGTGGCTCTGCGCTGGACTCTCTCAAGCAGTTCCCTGTCTCTCTTGAGCTGAGGGGCCCAGAACTGGACACAATATTCCAGATGTGGCCTCACCAGGGCAGAGTAGAGGGGCAGGAGGACGTCTCTCGACCTACTAGCTACTCCCCTTCTAATACACCCCAGGATGCCATTGTCCTTCCTGGCCACGAGGGCACATTGCTGGCTCAAATGTTATGATTTTCTTCCATGTTATTCTTCATAAGATCAGCTGAATTGTGTTCACTTATCACAAGATCACAAAGTCTTTTTATTTTCCCCACATAATTCCAAGGTACCCTCCCAGTTCTCTAAAGTGAAGTACCATAATTTTAAACCAAGAGTATGAATGTATAAAATATACTGTATTTCTATCTACGTACATATAAAATGTACCCATATAGGCGATATTCCATGTGTGTTGATGCTGAAATCTGGACCAGTATGTTTTTTTTAAAAATTAACAACATACTGCTGAAACAGGATAACTTGTTAGCCTCTGTTCTTACTTGCTTTCCTGTTCATAGAAGTAAATGGATGCATAACCTAGGAAATTGAGTTTATGGTTAATTAATTTTTCTAAAATTTTATATGCTTGGAATGGCCCCTGAAACTGCATAACTTTATTGCTTTTTTCCATTACTCATTTAGGATATTCAAAGATTTAAATCATGTCCTTCATTTGTTTATGCTAATTTTTCTAATATCAAACATTTAAGGAGCAGCTAATATTACCTTTGCACAATCTACACGTTACAGATTTCACTGCAGATATTTTTGGAAGCTATATTGTGTTGAGCTATAATGATGGTGGTTCAGATATTGATTTTTATCTATAAATTAATTGGAAAATAGTTAGAAATTTTAGAATCTCTTTTAATATTATTTAATATGTTGGTACAATTTCTAGTTGTAGATCTTTGAATCATGAGTAGTTCAGAATTAGTTATATAATGAAAGCTACAAGGAATTTTTTAATATAAACAGACAAAGATTCACCACCAGCTCATCATAGTTATCATGCAAATGCTGGGGATTTTATCAGCTAGGATATTCAGAAAATCATACCAAATAATTCTTGTAAGAAATACAATAATTCTCTTAAGATTTCCTTTAGTAAATCCTGAGGCCAGTAAATAATTTTTAGCATATATTTTCAAGGTTTGATATGTGGGTATGTTTGATATGTGGTACTTTACCAGTGAAGTGTTGTAGAACAATTAGTTTAGGGATTTTAAATTAGTCCATATACGTTAAACTGATAGTATGTTGACTTGACATAGCTAACTGGATTGACAGGCTGATGCTGAATACCATTTGATCCTTTCATTTTTCTATTAAGAGATTTCATAACTTTTCCTGTTTAAATATGTTCAGCAGCAAGAAGCAGTTAGATTTTTTACTTTATGGTTTTTGTTGGTTTTTTTTCTATTATCATACTGGATCTATCAACTTGCTTGAGTGATCTTATTTTGTTCTTCAGTGTTTGTTCTTAGATTCTCTGGTGCATGGGATTATTTGGTTTCCTGTCTTCTTGTTTTACTAATACTTATTAATTTAAACCACACTAGTCTTTCAAAGATAATCAGGTCTCCGGGGAGACCTTACTGCAACCTTTCAGTACTTAAGCGGAACCTCTAAGATGGAAATAGTCTTTCTAGAAAGATGTATTGTGACAGGACGAGGGACAGTGGTTTTAAACTAAAAGAGGGTGAATTCAGACTGAATATAAGGAATAAATTTTTTACAATGAGGGTAGAGAAACAAAGGAACAGGTTGCCCAGAGAGGTATTGGAAGCTCCATACCTGGAGGCATTTGAGGTCAGGCTTGATGGGTGTCTGAGCAACTTGATCTAGTCAAAGATGTCTCTGCTCACTGCAGGGGGGTTGGAACTAGATGACGTGTTAAAGGTCCCTTCCAAGCTAACACATTTTATGATTCTGTGATAATACAGAACTTGACTTTAATCTTACTTTTTTTTTAAGCTAATACTGAATTTAGTTGAAAGCATGTGTTTAAACAATATAGTCATCAGCAGTACATTAGAAATTCACAATATAGTAAGACAAAAATTCCCTTTCTCTGTGATTGTTAACTACCTGCTGAAGAATGACAGCCAAGTATAAGATGCCATTACATTTGCAAATTATAATAGCAAGTTCTGTAATTGAGGTATTTTTCCATCATACACAATGTACTTGCCTTTTTTTTGTTCTTTGAAGCAATAATTGCATTCAGAGTCACAATATTGAAGATATTCCTGTATTAGCATGAGATGTAGTGGGGTTTTTTTTGCTAATATAACAATAAGAAAAGACAAGCAAAGGCTTGTAGACAGAAGAACACAGTAAAATGGAAGAGTCAGTCTTCTGGTATTCAAGTTCTAGGAAAATGATGATAATGCAATTTGTTTATGGAGCAGAAGAACAAGTAAAAAGAAATTATGAATTAATCCTTATGAAGAGTTAAAACTAATGGCTAAGCACATTATTGTGTTGTATTTGCAAAGATCTTGTTATACTTTTTTTGGTCATTGCTGCTGTTCATATAGTGGACATTTCGCTTAGTGAACATTTTGTTCCTGTCTTCAGTAGGAAATACACCTGGGCTTACGGAATGACGCAAATTTTTGACTTTTTTTTATACAACATATATCTCATTATGAATTTCCTGCTTTTGAATCTATTCAGAATTATCAGTATACAGATATTGTCATGTCATTAAAATGAATAATCTTAATTTCAAAAAAAGTGTATTTTCTAGCCTATACTTCATGTAATGCAGTATTATTCACATAGTTCTCTGTTAAAATAACAAAAATAGAGATATATAAATATATAGATAGGTAAATAAAAAAGAGCACATCTTAACACATGCAAGAAGTTGAGATCATCCCTTAAAGAGTTTCATCTATGTAAATAACAATTCAAGTGGTGCTCATCCCATAATTTGCAAGAGAGAGACCATGTGAGGCAAATTGATACACTCATTCATAAACCATGTGCACAAAATCAAATATCTACTAATAGTCTTTTTTTTTTTCTTGAAGGATGAAGAAAATAATCAAAATCAGTCCCTGTAAGATTAAAAGTTTTCAAGAAACAGTTTTAGTTGATTGCATAAACACAGTCTAGAAGTATATTCTGTGCGCAGTAACATCTACAATTATACATTGTACAATCATAGATCACAGAATCGTAGATTAACAGCGTGGAAGGGATCTCAAGGATCATCTGGTCCAGCCTTTCTTGACGAAAACACAGTCTAGACCATGATGGCCCAGCACCCTGTCCAATGTTGGTTCAAAAAAAATCTCTCACTGGACACAACTAGAGTTGCTGGTACCCCTTGTCTTTTCCATGTGACTCCTTGTAAAAGGAGAGTCTCCATCCTTTTTGTAGCCACCCTTTAAACACTGGAATATGGTGATTAAGTCTCCCTAAAGCCTTCTCTTCTCAAGACTGAACAAAGCCAGTTCTCTCTGCTTTCCCTCATGTGGCAGCTTCCCAGGCCTCTGATCATCTTTGTGCCCCTTCTCTGGACCCTCTCCAGCCTGTCCACATCTTTTTTTCAATATCAGAATCTGACAGTTTTTTGTAAAGCGTGCTTGCAACAGGATTCTAGGTGTATTTAGAGCTAAGGAAACAAGAAATTAGATACTAACCTCAGTACGGAAAGGAAACATCTATGCAGCTTTCCATATTCTGAAATACCTGAGCCTCTTATAACTAAGTGTCTTAATATATCTGCCAAGGTTAAGACAAAAATTGTTGCTAGTATACTAAGTAAGAAGCTTGCTGTCATCTTTGAAAGAAGTGATAAAAACGTTAGAGTTGAAGGATATTAAGTACCTGTTCAGAATTTGTTTTGTCTTCTGACTGACCTATATGATTTTCACTACAAGGTGTTATGCAAAGTGTTTTAATATGCTTGTTGTATCTAAAAATAAATAACAAAAAGGTTATTTTTTTAATAATTTATGATCTTTGAATAGCTATAAAACACAGTATAGTATCAGTGCCAAATTAAATTAAACTAGCAAGTAGACAGTCCTCCTTTAACCAGGAAAACTGTTCCTAACTGGTCAGAATATTGTCATAAAAGTCAAAGTCCAGAACTACTGAGTTTCAAATTGTTTATATGCTGGCAATCCTTCCTAAGATATACTGGAAAAACATATTCTGCAATTTCAACTCAATTTAACATTATAATTCATAGATTGGAAGTTTATCATATGATTTCCTCTTCATAAATTCTTATACATCTTCACAGACATGCTGTGTCACCAGCTCTGTTTTTCTGAGATGTTAGAATTTACCACAGGTAAAATAACTATTGGAAAAGGTATATCTATAATTCTAGCATTGTCAAATATATTCTTAAAAGTGGTGCAATTCTAAATTTTTAACGGAATTTTTCTTCTATCCCTTTCCCTGTATTTCAGTGATTGCCTGAACTGGTCTCTTTCATCATACATTCATACTTGTGATAAAAACAATTTATATCTCACAGACAATGTAAAGTCCACAGAATATTTCATTATTTTTCATGAGCTTTAGTGATCCTTTCCCTGGCAGCATGATGCAAATTCATTATAACATAAATGAAAATCAAACTTCTTTTTTATTTCTTCAATATAATTTGAGGGTTTACACACTTTTTCCTAATACTTTTATCTTACAGTAAACAGTGTGGTCACTTGAGTATATTGTACAGAAGATCAGAGGTAATGGTTCCTGAATATAGGAAATATTTAGAAGATTTATAACCTTTTTTTTTTTTTGTATCATATATCAGGAAAACTACAAAAGAGGGACTAAATTTCTGTTACATGTTTGTTTATAGCTTTTCTCAAGTATTGCTGGGGTAGTAGGTTTTTTCTAAAGTATTCTTTAGAATATAATACATTCAGATTTTTCCTATAGCAGAGAAATTCTGAACAGCATTGTATAAAATACTAAATACAACTATTTTAAATTAAAATATTCATAAATATTTTCATAAAACTAGTCTTATATTTACAGGGACATAGATGTGTTAAGATAGAGTTAATGTTAATATAAATATTGTGATATTCTGTGTAGTTCGTCTTGAATTGCAGGGCATCAAATTGAAACTGAAAAAATATTTTAAAATGTTACGTATAGTTGGTTGCTATAGGAAGCCCTGTGAAAAATAGACTATATTTTTTGTCCACTGGCCATACGTTCATTCTTTTACAAAATCTGAAAGCAACAGAACTGAAATCACTCTGAAAATCTCTCTAAATGTTACCTTTATTTTTTGATGTCAGGTGTTCTAAACTGGAATGCGATAATTTTTGTGAATATCCACAATACACTATTTTACAGTAATTAGTATTTGTGTCTGGTTTAAGAACTTTTTAGAGATTTTCTAAAGTGAATGTTATGGATAGAACAATAAAGTACTACCTCAGCCTTTGCAAAAGTTACATATTCATTATTTGCTTTCCCTTTTACTTCCACTGTAGTCTGTGATGTGTTTTGTCTCTGGAATTTTTTAAAACAACATATTAGAGAAGACACCTTTATGTCATTGTTCCACTGTATCTCACTAAATGAAAAGGTCCTGCAGACTCCTTCTCAATTTGTAATACTCACTGTATGATGTTCATTATTTTTCCTGGAACTTGTATTTCAAAAATGCTCATTATGCTCAATTTTACATTACAAAACCTCTACCAGTAAGGCAGGACGTATATCTGTGAAGAAACTTCGGGGTAGAATGTTAATATTTAAGTGTTCTTTCTTGACAGCTGTAACTTGTCCCAGCATAGAGACTCTCCTCTCAGAACATGTTGTCTGGAGACTGATTTCTGGGTCACTGAATGAGTATGGAGCTCAAGTCATGCTCAGCTGCAGTCCTGGATATTACTTATTGGGTCGAAGACTCATACAGTGCAGGACTAATGGAACCTGGAGTGTAGGCAATGAAAGGCCAAGTTGTAAGGGTAAGGAACATACTTGTTTACAGAATAGCCTATGTTTTTTAAGACATGTATTTATTTTATTTTATTTTATTTTATTTTATTTTATTTTATTTTATTTTATTTTATTATGAAAGATTTTTTTAAAATATTTTGCTATCAGTCTCCTATAAGTAAGCAAATATTAAATTGTCAGTGTTGAAGTTAATTGATTCAATCTCCATATGTGTAAGGTATAATATATTTCATACAAGAGTCAATGAAGTAGGATCAGAAGATCAATCTGGATGATGATCTGTGTCTGGCTATGGATTTATTCAACTAGATAATGCATAAGTATTTAGAGAGTACTAGATATTATTAGTTTAGAAGATTACAGATTAGAGTTAGATTAGAAGATTATATTGCTTCTCTTGGTTGAAGCATGAGAACTATACTATTGGATACATATCATGTATAATGTCTTCATATGAAAGTATAAACTACATGACCTCTGACTTTGGATGTTTAAAGATTCAGAGAAGTTTGACATTCTCAGTGGGATCGTACAGTTATCAAGGGTTACAATATCAGAGTCTTAATAAATCCTCCCGAAACTTCATTTCTTCTTTAATTAATGTGTTATTTGCCCTTAAAGCAGAATCTTCTCCTTCATTATGGTACTACTTATAGGCTCTCTTTCAATGCCAAGGCAGCACAGAAGATCCCAGCATCCAAGGAAAAATGTCAAACTGACAGGCCTAGCTCACCAACTAGAACTGGAAGTAAAATTTAGGCACTCAAAGTCATCTTGGGTAGTACTAAATCATTCCTAAGGCTGATTCAACTATAATTTACTCAATCTCCCACCAGAACTAGGAAGTGGGTCTAAACCTAAAGCATTTAGTTTACAAAGGCAATGTTATAGAGTGGTGCTAGTACTGAAAAGGAAGAACAAAGAAGGATGTACAACATTTTAATAAAAATAGTATAAACCAATATTTCTTTTCTAGACATGAAAAAATTAAGAAGTTTTTAAAACAAGGCTGAGAGAGCTACCTGTCACAACAATCCCTGTGAAAAACATGAAAGTGGTGTACTTGATCTCATCTAAGTGACGATGGGTTGTCAAATTGTGTTGGTTCTGGTTTATTCCCTTAGTTTTGTTTTGGGAAAATTTCTTTTTTGAAATTATTCAGTTGGAAAAAAATCAAGTGACTGTCTTATATCTCTTATAAACCAGAAATAGCAGTATCAATTTTCTTTTCGAATTTAAAACTAATGAGTTTTTATTATATTAACCCGACTTTTGTACTTGCTGCCTAATATGCAGCTACTGTTCAGATGTTGAGAAGTCTTTGAAAAGCTAGTTCTTGACCAACTCATACAATTACAGAATTTCTGTGTTAGTAGAAAATGGGATGACATATATGTGATCCGGTTAGCAAAAGCAAAGTACTAGATAGATAGAGAAACCCAAGGAGTTAGTGATTGAAGATACATTAATTTACTTATAAGACAGGTATATTATTTTCAACTCTGATAGAAGACAGGTTAGTATTTAATTATAGTAAACTTCATCCTCCCCAAGAGATGTTCAGTAATATTTCCATGGGATATAGATCATTAAGATCCAGAAATACACTGTAGACTGTTTTCAGGAGCCTGCTGTTTACTTTCTGTCATTCACATATGAAGTGTAAGATATATAAATATAGATTCTAGTTTTTTTATCTCTGAAGAAGCAGGAAAGCTGATTTAAACACTGATAATCATAAGTAATTTAGAGCATATTTATCAATATCAACTTGTAAATATTATCTCTAAAGGAATTGCAAAACATCAAATTAAGATGGTTCTGCATTGAGAGATTTAACTAGTACATTTATTTGTTTAAGCATATGCTGAAAAACTGCCTAACAAATCATGAAATGTCCCATTATTCATGTAGTTTAGTTATTTTTAGCTTGTATTACTGTAATTAAAAATAATAATTTATTTGTTATACATTTTAGAACAAATTATTCTATTGCATTTTAGAAAAATAATTTTTTAAACTTATGAGAAATTGTAATTAATATTCAGCATTAACATTAGAAGTTCCAACATTAGACTGCTCTGCAATTTACACTAATGTGACTTGATTATGGTCAAAAGAAGTCTTATCCACCTTGTGTATAGGAAGCTTTGATCACATATATTCTGATTATTTCTGAGATAACTGCAGAGTGGCATGTACTTCATTTTATACAATTTCTACACAATTCCATGTTGTTTTCTATAGTGAACCTTTTAAAATATGGAACAATGTGGCCTTGAGATTTCAGGATATTTAGTTGTTATCAATATGCTTTTAAAAGTAGACGCATGATTTATGCTAATATATAATAAAATACAACTGAAGCTTTTGCAGCTGTTGGTCTATTAAAACATATTAGTGTATTTTGCTAGAAACAGAAGACATAATAGAATGGTTTTGACTAAATTAGAATGTGATATATTCTTAAAAGGTAATTTTTATGTGGAGCCTGTAATAGCTGTGGGTTTCAGCTGATGCTACAGAAGGTTTCTGTAATAACAGGTTAAGTTCAGCCTTAAGTAAAAAAATTTATATTTTAGCAAGTAGACTTCCATATATCTTACATAATTATGAATAGTAGTGAGGATTAAGAAAAGAGACAGTTCATAACAATGAAATTCAGAGTACGACATGTTTACAAAACAGAACATCTTTAAACATACATAACACTTGAAATGGTTGGGAAAAGTTTATCTGAGGAGTGTCCAGGGGTATGTACATATGGAATATAACCACAACTTTCCCAGCCATTCATGTAATCCTTCTGTTTCAAAACTGGAAATACAAATTGTGTTTAAGCTGCTGTCAAGATATAAAGATATCTTAATGAATTTTCAGATATAGAACACGTTGCCAAATCAAGCATAATTTTAAGCCCTGACTGTGGAATATAACTCTTATATTTATTCCTATTACATTTTTCTTTTTTAATAAAATATAACGTGGTATATTGTCTTCCAGTCCAAGGAATTATGAACAGCATTTTTGTATTTCAGTTTCTTATGTTGTTGTTTGTTTCTTTTTCCTAGTTATCTCTTGTGGTGGTCTTCCATCTCCACCAAATGGAAATAAGATTGGAACCTTAACAGTGTACGGAGCTACTGCAATATTCACCTGCAACACAGGATACACGTTAGTTGGTTCTCACGTGAGAGAATGCTTGGCAAATGGTCTCTGGAGTGGTACTGAAACTCAATGTCTAGGTAAAAAATTAATTTCTATTTTCTCTGTTGTGTCATTTTGGTTTAAGCAAGCAGTATTAAGTACTGGAGTTCAGCTTCTATCAAACAACAACATTTTAAAATCAATTAAAATAAATATGTCTTAAATATAGAAATACTGTGCGTTGCATATAATTTTATACTAGCCTACTAGCATATACATTTTTATTATAAATTAAATTATATTAATTACTGTTGTCATGCTTTTTGGACTAGGAGGTTTTTTTAGTGACTCAGGTGCTCGTATTTGCTTGCTCGTATTTGCAGTATTTTGATTTGCTTTGTGGATCCTTGAGGGGGTGTGTGATGGAAACTAAGATGGAAGATGAGCTTTAATTCAGAAGTATTCCTGATGCATTCCAACTACAAATGTGCTTTCAGTATATGGAGCCTTCAGTCAAGGGAAATAGACAAGAGACAGCCCAAAGTAAAGCAAAACAACACCCTTCCAAACACTGAGATGTATACAGTTTGGACCTTAAGTTCTCACCTCAACTTTTTCATTCTTCAGATCCACTCATATTGATTTCCACTCCTAATATATACATACGAAAACTTTCTTTATCAGTCACCTTTGAGTCACAGCATGAGTGTATTTTCGGTTGTGGACAGCATATTTATTTCTAGAATCTATGATTGGTTTTGTTTACCATCATTTTGCAGATCTTCTTGCCTCTCAGCTGAATGTACTCAGCTGCTCTCAGGAAAGGAGTAATCTCTTCTTTGTTCCATAGAGTTCAATCTCACTTAAAAAGCAGCTTGCTTCTCTGCTGCCTAACAACATCCTTTTCACAGAGCACATAGTACTCCTTGCCTATCTAGAACATTTTAAACAGAACAGTTTGACTACCTATCATATGCAAGAATTGGAGGAAATAATTGATTTTTTAAAAAAACCCGCACAAAACAACTAGATTACCTAGAATACCATTATCCAGAATAATCCATATTCCTGTTTTTTTGCAGGAATGAAACAGCAAAACAATTGTTTTACAGGAGATAGTAGTATCTGCAACATGAATTTTCAGAAATTTTTCTCTATCCAGAACTCACCTGTAAAATTTTCAAGTAGGTTAGAGCAATGTTCCACCAATTAAATATATATTTAACAATAACATTTGACTCAAATTTTTAAATTAAATTACACTGATTTATTTCTATATTATAAAACCCCTTAACCTACCACTCCGTAGAAATATTTTTTACAAAGTACATTCACATGACAATTTTGCATATAAAACATGAAATGCCTATTATCCTCCTCTGACTATGGTAGCTTCAAAACATTTCATTAAAGGAATGTGCATAGATGTATTTTGCAGTATGTCATGAAGAACAACATACTTTTGTCCTATTGGAAGAAATAAATTCAAATCAAAACTGAAAAAAAAAAAACAACCAAATTTTCTATGCATCACTTCTTCAAAACTTCATGCTGTAGGAAGAATCCCTAATTTTGTCAGTTCCATGAACTAGGTCAAAATAAACCTGATGTCTCCATTTAGAATAACTCAGTATCAACATGGATCTGTGAGAAATAAGTTTTATATATCCCTAAGGAGCTGATACCAAAAGATCGCTGAGCATTCTTGGACACTTGAATCCATTCTTAACTTTCTCAGTGTCAGTAGGGTCACTGTCCTTCTGTGTTCAGATGGTCATATGTATCTTCTTTGGTATTTCAGGTTGCTGACACTCATTACCTTACAGATATAAGTGATAAGGGGGTAGCCTATGCTGTTTTGCCTTACATTTCTAAGCAAAGTTACTTCACAGTACCATCATAAAAGATACTCGCAGCTATTGAACTTTGAGTTCATGGTCTTGCCGAGGTGCAAAACTGAAAGGAATGGCTACAGTTCCTCTGAGCAAAACATAGAAAATCAGAGATGCATTGTAAAACACAGCTACATTACCCTGATAGAATATTCTATTAAAAGAAAAGAACATCTGCATCACAATAACCAGGTGTGTTGAGACTACATACCAACTCAATCATGTCTTCAAAAAACCAATTTCCAAGTATCATGAATTTCATCTTAGCAAGGCTTTTAAGAAAAAAACATAGCAAGTATCGTTAGATAAACATGACTTTTAGCAGAGTACTAGTGGTGGCATCCTGCGTTTCTGGGTATCTTGAATACCTAAAAATACTTTGAGAGAAAATAATTTCAAGCAGATTGCAAACCACAAGGCAGTAATGCACTAACAGACAAAAGTGTGCCTTGATGAAAAAGAATACAGAGGTATCATATTAAGTCTGTTATTCAACAGTATAGAACGGACTATTTGATGTGGTATAGGCGAAATACAGAAATGTGGGAGCTTTCTGTCAGAGACAGGGATAAAATATCCATCTTTGCATCCTATTTGTCACCTGGATTGTCTTTTCTCTTTTTAATTCTGACACTAAGCTGGAGCAGCAAGGAATATGAAGAGAGATCTTTTCAGAAAAAAATAGCATAAAATCATGTAATTCAGATATGAATTAAGATTTTATAACCTTTGATCATATATTCCTAACTGATTCCTTCCTTTTACAACAGTAATGCTTATAGTATCACTTTTGTGAACATAGTTTTACAGTACGTCATCTCTTAAAATACAGCAGTCAGAAGTGGTGACCAATATCTCATAGAACTCACTAGATTCTAAATGGCCGTTCATTATTAGTGAGTTCCCATTAAGATGTAATTGTTTTAGCCAAATTTTGTTAAAAGGAAAAACAGTTCGCTAGCTTGATATTTTTTCAGTTCCATACATTATTTCTTTTAAAAAAAATTGATGTAGGAATTAATGGCATAAATTAGTATACTTGAATTACTACTTTTGTTATTCAGGAAAGTAAAGGATTAAAAGAAATCTTTTTTTTTACCTAGGAAACAGAATTCTACTGAGGTGCTGGTTAGGGGAGCACTATGCTTCATTATTATTTTTTTCACATATGTAAGTTTTTCAGTTCCACAGTGAAACTATGCAAGAGATTTGTATATGAAGTTACCTCAGCTTCCTGGTTATCCCAGGACTGAGGCTGACTGACATTTAAAAGATGTTGGAACTGCAACTGTGAAAAACCAATAGCCCCAATTTGTATGCGTAGGAGTATTTTACTTAGCCTTTTCTTGTGTTGCAAACATGAAAGCTGTATGTAAGAAAAAGAGCTATTAAGACTTAGAGTTTTGTAGTGCGTTACACCATTGATTGCCAGTGTACTGCCTGAAACATACATTTAATAATTTCAAGCATAAAGATATGCGTTAGCATTCATTCCTTTTAACAAACCTGAAATACCACTTCATCATCTGATCAATAATAACAGTATTTAGTACTTATGTACTGCTTTTCCTTTTTGAAAGACTATACACACAGGATAATTTGGCTGCCAGCATATGCAAGCTACATAGTATACAAATTTCAATGGATTCTGTTCACACTGTAAGTAACTCTTGCCCATAGAAGTCTGGGAAAGATTTTTTTCTTCTATTCTGACTACTGAGAAATATATTTTACCACTGAATGTCCCAGGAGATTAACTGTCTACAGTAGCTATAAATTCAGATTCAAACAATATAGAGATGGAGAAGCATTGATTAGTACAGGGCTTACATAGTGAATTACACACAGTGAAGCTTTTAACTCTGGGAAATATCTAGTAAGTTTACTAGATCTCATAATTTGGAAAAACTCTCTCTATATACAGCTTGAATTTCAGTTATATGAATTCATCCTTTTATTCTCCAGGAGTGATTTGCTGTTGGATTTTGTCTGTTCCATTTTTTTTTTATGAATCCACATTGAAATTGGTATCCATTACTGTTGTCTTATCCTTTTGGTCATAACTAGTAACTTTTTCTTTTTTTTTTTGCCACGTGACTGCATTTTAAATGATTTCTAGAGATCTATTCCCACTTAAAATGAACACAAGACCTCTTACAGAAACTATTACTACAGTAAGAGCAGTGCTTGTGTTATCATACTTCTCAATTCTTTTTCTAAAACACTTGATGGACTTCTTTGATTTCTATCCGATTGCACTGTTGAATGCAGCCCTATGCATGAATACACCTCACTAGACAAAAAAGCTCACGTTTAGAGCGCAAAGGTTGTTAGTCACTATTTAGTCTTTGCTATTTCAAAATCAGACCAGCTCTATAGTGGCAAAAATACTACAGCGCTCTGAGTGTCAAAGTCTAAATTTGAGTTATCGCATGCTGTAGAATGTTTCATTTCTGCTAGTAAACCTCTACCTGCCTCTCTACATTCTGTCACATAAGGGATATTCACACCAGGTACTTTAGACAGCTAATTTAGATGCAATTTAGAGTACAATCTAAAATCCTAAATTCCTGGCAAGGTCGATGGAACTATGCAAGCTCCTCTAGAGAGCAATTTAGGAAAGGCGAATTCTTACATTTTAAACCTAGATGATGTGAATGCCACCAGTTGTGTATTCCTAACCTTCACAGAGAGCAATTTAGGAAAGGCAAATTCTTACATTTTAAACCTAGATGATGCGAATGCCACCAGTTGTGTATTCCTAACCTTCAAGGACAGTATGCACCAAATTTATTTCAGAGGTGCCTTTAGGACTTACCTGAAACCTGTGGAATCAGGAAGCAAACACCTAGGGAGCTGTGAATGAGCCTTTCCATTTTAAAGGAATGATAATGAGTCAGAGATATTTTTTACCTACACTGTACCTGCATGAATATAATTCAGGACAGCTACAGATGAAAAGAGGTATCACTTTATGTTACCCACTCATCTGTGTAAAATCAGTTTATGATTTCAGATCAGATGAGTACATTAATTTCTGTATCTATAGAAAGGGTGTGTCAAATCCTTGTTATGTGTCTCAAAAGAAAGCTAAACCAATGACTGTAGTTAATTATCCAAGGCTAAATATGAGGCCTAAGTCTTCACGTAGTTAGTATTACATGTATTTGTTACTTAGTTATGCAAGGACGCATATACAAGGATAAATGCAAATCGTTAGGCAAGATTTTTTTTTCAATTTCACTCAGTTACACTGCTGTCATTTCACATCTCTTTGCCTTTTTTCCTTTTGAGAATAATCATACCTGTAAGTCACAAAACATATGTATTTATGTGCATGCTTTATGTGTGTGTGTGACCATATATAGGACATAAAACAAATTGGAAGCATTTAAGAGTTTGCTCAACTCTGCCTCTAGCGTTGGTGGCACATAATCATGGACTAGAGTGTTGTCCTGAATGGCTGTTTTTTTCTAGCTTTTAGTGACTTCCAGGTACTAAACTTTACGTAAGCAAATCAAGAATATACCTTAAAATCTGAACTTTAATATAATGACCATTCCGTTTTCATTCATTTCTGGCTTTTTTTTTTTAAAAAAAAAAGGTAAGAATTTCGTAACTTAGGTAATTCTATACTATATATAATTCTCTGCATTTATCAGTGTGATAAAATGCTGTTGCTGTCTGTGCTTGTGTAAGAATAACTGAACTTGTAATTGGTAACTCATAGATAATCTTCAGTATGACAGTGTGATATTGGGTTATATTTCAAATTCTTGTTAAAATAAAATGGAATTATTTGTATAGATGGAATTATTTGTACAGGTGTTTTACAGATGTTTTAGAAAAAACCAGAACCAATCTTAAACAACATGAACAATTTCTTTAATTTTTGAAAGGCAATTTTATTAAAAACATCAAGTAGCAGCATCCTTAATTTTCTTTGAATTTAATGTGACTTGATGGGAAAATTACATACATTTTGTGCTACTGCAGTGCTCTTTGAGTTCTTGAGTTGTTGGAATATTTAATTTAATGAGTTAAAATTCCTAGAAGAATCATTAAATCCACTACCTGGAATAATCTGTAAATGGAATTACCCACATAAGTCCTGCAACTTGTTAAATCCTCATTTAAGAAAAAAACAGTTGGCGTATCTCCACTATAGTTTTTGAAATTTCCTGTAGTTCCCTGTGTTTGGCTTCAATGCAGCAGCTGCTTTTCAAATTTTCACTATTTACATGTAGAAAATTTTTTAAAAGCGAATATATTCGTTCTATTCTATATAAATACAGCTGCTCTTTTCCTATTTTGCATCTGTTTCGTAAATTTCCCTTCCCAGAATCTGTGGTTGTCCAAATTACCTGAATGACGATTTTCAGAACTGTCCCAGTGCCTGCGTGTTACGGCTATGCAGAATTGTTTTCTTGAGGTGAAGAAATTCTGATTAAAACTGAGGTATACCAATTACAACATCAGATTTCCAGATAATGTAAGGGACTAGTTATTTCACCTCCGTTCCTGGCAAAAATTAGGGAGCAAGTATTAGGAACTAAGTCCATTTCCAGACATAGGGAAAACAAACAAGAAAATGATTGGAAACAGATAGGATGGAACAAACCCAAACTTTGATAACCTTACTGCCTTTTCCAGTGGTTGGTTTATCAGATGTAGATTGCAGTAGATTTCTTCCATTTTGTGTTACAGCAAAACTTTTGAAACAGTCTCCCATAGTATCTTTGCAGCCCAACTGAGAATACAGGGACTGGATAAGGGGACTACCAAACAGGTGGAAAGCTAATTGAATCAACAAACTCTGAGGGTAGTATTTTGCGATTCAAAGTATATGGATACAGAAGACAACTAATGAGGCCAATGCTATCCAGCCTCTGTCAGTGACCTGAATGGAAGGTCATGGTGCAGCCTCTACAGGTTTGAGGATGACACCAAATGTGAGTACAGCTGATATGTAGGATTGCAGTACTGCTAAGCAGAGGCACCTTGAGAATCTGGAGGAATGCGCCAGCAGGAAGCTCCTAAAGCTCAAGAAAAACAAGTACAGAATACTGCACTTTTCCTAGAATAGTGCTATTCCTAAGTACCAGCTTGCAACTGACTGGGAAAAAAAAAAAAAAGCTTTATAGAAAGCAATCCAAGTGACCTAGTGTAGAGGGTGAACAAGAGCTAAAGGTGTGGCCTTGCAATAAGGAAGATCAGAGACTGGGCTGTATGAGCAGCAGTGAAGTCAGTGTGTCATTGTTATTATTTCCTCTTCACCACTCTTGAAAAACTGTGTAGCTTTTCTGTCCTGTCCTCCACCGTACAAGTAAGATATTGGAAAGTGAAGCAAGTCCAGGAGAATGGACTATTAAGGGGATAGGGGCTGGAGTATGTGGTAGACAAGGAGACACTAAGTAAGGCTGGAGGAGAGCGAGCAGTAAGGGGGATCACATTGCTAACTTAGACTGAGAAAAATAAGGTAAATTAGTCCACGAGGCATTTCAAGGAGTAGAATATGCTTTCATGCCCCGTTACTCTCTGTTATACTACTCACTGTCAAGGGGAAGAGTACCTGTGTAAGAAGCTGAGTGTGAAAATTTTACATTCATACTTTCTTTCACAAATTAATAGAACAGTATCACAATGTCTCCCTAAAGACGTCCGCAATCCCACAGATTACTATTACATCGTAGACATATGAAAAAAAGTAATCATGGCATGTGTAAGTGTTGGGTTTGGCTGAGATGGAAATAATTTTCCCCATAGCATCTCTCACAGTGCTGTGCTGTGCAGTAGTAGCTAGAAGGGTGTTGGTAACCCATCAGTGTTGTGGCCACTGCTGAGCAGTGCTCACACAGCACCAAGGGTGTCTTTCCAACATTCCCCAACAGAGGGCTGGAAGTGGACAAAATCTTAAGAGGGGACACAGCTGAGCCAGCTAACCCAAACTGACCAAGGGGGTATTCCACACCATATGATGTCAGCTCAGATATAAAAGTGAGGAGAAAGAAGGAAGCGGGGTATTCAGGGCATTCATTTATTGCATTTGTCTTCCAGAGCAGCCACTTCCTGGGAGGTGGCCGGACACTACCTGTTTGCCTTTGCTTCTGTCCATGGTCTTTGCTTTCACTTTGTTAAACTGTTCTTATCTTGACCCATGAGCCTCTTGTTGTTTCCTCTCCCCTGTCTAAGGAAGGGGAGTCATAGAAAGACTTTGGTGAACACCTGGCCTCCAGTCAGGGCCAAACCACCACAGTGTTTTACCCTCTTAGTGTTTTAGAAGAGCCACCAATTGTGGACGAATTAAACTTTTGAGCATTATTAAAGGGGCTTTAATAGACACAAGATTCAATCCCAAGGAAACTAAATTACAAACAAGCCTGATGTTGATGAATACAGCCTGTCTGAAACAGAATATCACACACTCACCCATTCTAGCAGCAGTCATGAGTCTCAAGTCTCTGTCTTCGTACTTCAAATGGGGACTTACCATAGTTTCAGATGAAATTAGTGCCAGTTATAATTAATCAGTATCGTAAAACAAAAGAACTTTTTTCTCCTCTTTAATCAGCAGAGAAATAGCTTCCTGCTCAGCAACTGTTTTCAAACACAATGAAGAATCCAGATAGAGTAAAATCATTACTTGACTTAGTGCCAAGAGTGCTATTATCTTGGAGTAATGTGTTCTCTATTGTTTAACAGGAGCTGATTTAACTAAGGAGGAAACAGTGCTGGTAGACATTACTTCCTTTCCATGCCTTCATCCATCTGTAAAAGGTGGCTATTTCAAAGCCAAACAGAACAAATTAAAAAGCAATAAAAAGAAGAGTTTATTATAATTTTGACATGAATATGAATTTATAAGCACAGAAAAGGCATTAAATGTGTCAGGTTAGCTAAGATTCAGCTGAAGATAGAGGTGATTATTATTTGGAAAGAGTAAACACGATAAAAACACATTTTATGATTAATTACGTAAAGCCATTAATAAATAAACCTCAACTTAGTTGTAGAAACTGGAGCTGAGGGTTTGCAAATATTTGAATATAACAAGACATACTTAGCTGTAGAAAAATTTCTTTTCAAGAAGCCTACATAGAAACCTGCTTTCTATGTTAAAGGCTATAATGAGACTGGAGAAAATTTCTAATAAATAAACGTGTAATGTAAATGTGAATGTGAATAAATGTAAATATTGGTCTAAATGGCATTGTAAAGGAGCTAATATATCTAAGTGGGACATATATACTATATACATATCTGAAATAAGTCAGTGTTTCTGACTTATTTCAGGTGATGAAGCTTTTGAAAGGGTTGCTGAGACGGTGGAGTCACCATCCCTGGACGTGTTTAAAAAATAATTAGACGTGGCACTTCAGGAGATGGTTTAGTGTTAGGGTGGTGTAGAGCTGTAGGTTGGACTTGATGATGTTAAAGGTCCTTTCCAACCTTTATGAATCTATGATTCTAATGACTCTATGATTCTCTTGAAGGCACTAGACTAATGGTGATCCCACAGAAATTATTCTTCCTTATTTTTTAAAAAATAGTTTATTTTCTGGGGGTTTTTTTAATGTGCTTTTGTCATTTGATTGCAATCTTAAGATCTACTAGTGTCTGAAGACCTGCTTGAGAAATCAGTTATTTGTTGGATATATGTAATAACAAGAGCTATTCTTTTTCTGATAAAGTAGCAATATTGAGACATGCAAATGAACAAGAAACTTGATCATGTCTCCTGTTAAATCAGTGTTACATCAATGCTTGGGCACGTTTTTGACTAACATTCTCCAAAACAATTTCCAAGAATGATTCAAGTTAGTTTAAGCCAGTGCTGACCCTGATAGGCAGCTTGATACAAGCTGTTCTGGTTTAGAGGGCAAGAGATTTTCATTTTGTGGTTGTAGACTGCACTTTGCTGATTGGCGTCTGCCTGAGAATGGTACCAAACTTGTTTAATTTGTTAGAAGAGATCTACTTATAATGTCCACAGCAAATTATGAACAGGAGAAATCAAAACTCTATGATGAAATAATAACATGGGTTTGAGAGTTAAAGACTTGTTAATTCACCCTTCTCTGATTTTTCCTCAGAGAAAACAACCTTACTAAGGCAAAGAGGGAAAAAAAAAATCTGTCCTGAAATGTCAGTTTTCTAGCAATTAAGTTGAATGATTTGTAATTTCAGACATTTACATTTTCTAGACAATTTTGTCATTTCTGCAACAGAATCTGCAGAAACTATACATATGAAAATTCAAACTATCTGAGTATCACTTCAATCAAAAAAAGTAGAAGAAATGACACATGAAGTTTTTACACCTCGGAACTTTTTCTGTACAGTGCAGTATTTGACGTCAGTAAATTGTTTATTGAAAGCAAGGATGAAATTCTATTTTCCTATGAGCATTCTTGTAAATGTTGGCAAGGTTTGTATAAATATATGGTTCTGATGGGTTATTCTTTCATTGTAGCTGGTCACTGTGGTTCTCCGGACCCGATTGTAAATGGTCATATTAGTGGAGATGGTTTCAGTTACCGTGATACTGTAGTTTACCAGTGTAATCCTGGCTTTCGGCTTGTTGGTACATCTGTCAGAATTTGCCTCCAGGATCACAAGTGGTCTGGACAAACTCCTGTTTGTGTCCGTAAGTATTAATTTTTAAAAAACTTTAAACGTAATTGAACATTGACAATGCACTGGATGTTCAAAAGTGTTTAAATGAGATGATCAGATCGGGAATTTACTGGACATATTTTCAGTTACAAAGGTCATTATGATAACCTAATTGAATTTCTAACCTAATACAGACTGAATAACTATATCCAGTAATTTCTGGCTTTTGTTCTTTCAGAAACAGGATGACATAGGCATTGAAGTGGGTTGACCAACAGACTGCAACTGTGTAACTTTATATATGTCTTTCTCCCTCTCATGCTCCAGGCAAAATTTACATGTCAAGTGTGGGCTTACTGAGCCTCTGCCCTACTTTTTCACCAGAAATACCAAAATCTTATGGTCTACTTTCATTGTTTGGTTTTCTTTTTTTTTAATGTAAAACTGAAATATTGTTAATCTCTACAATTTTCACAGTGGTGGCCCATTTTTTCAAGCTAGCTACCTAATATTTACCAGTGCAAGTACAGGCATGGAATCGGATTATACCATATCTGTTTGAAAAAATGTTAACTTTTTTATAACTTTTAGTAGATTTCTTTTTTCCCTCTTAATTCATCTGCTTTTGAAAATCCCGCAATCAATTGCTGGAGTTGTCCTTTCTCATTTGTGTGGCAGGTTTTCTGATATTTTCTGAACCATTAGTGATTTAATCAGAGTCAAGTCTGATTTCTCTGCTTTTTCTTTTAATACTTTATTGTGTAGTTGATTTTATTGTACTTTTCCAGTTTTAGTAAGGCTCCCCATTTTTATACAATTTTTGTTGTTTTTAGTGAAGCATTGATATCTATTATTTAAATTTTGTAAATTTTTAAGAAGTCTGCAATTCAGACAGAAATATTTTTGTCTACACAAGGATAGTATCTCATTTCATTTCTGAGAAGACATTTTACTGATAATTCATTAGATTTCAAAATGTTCAGTGTTTGTAGTGGTAAAATGAAAATTTCTACCTGTATACAGCTGCAGGAAATATATGCCAAGTGTCATTGCCCTTTTCAAATCCTATTTATATCTTCAAGAGATTCATCTTCATCAAAGGAGAAATGCCACAAGCTAACATTATTACTTTTAGTGGATTAATTTTACCGTGCAGTGAGTAAAATCCCTTCAAAAGAAAGGGGCAAAGCTGAGGAGTGGTAGGAGACTGTTTCTTCCTGAATTGATTTTATCGTTACTGTTAGGAGAAGAACTGGGAGCAATTTCTGTTATTACAGGTTGTCTAGTACTTTCCATTACAACATGATTTTCTTTTGCTTTTAACTCTTGCAGACTTAAGAGCCATATAAGATGTTTTTATTTTACGTCAGCATCCAAGCTTCAGCTGATAATCTTACATCTGCTTTTTTATATACTTATTATTTATTGCAAATTCTCATAAAAAAATGGCTCTGTTATTTCAGAGGAGGAAAGTGAAATCAAACTGTTTACCAATGCTAGAAATGTGCTTCCTAATGTGATACTGAAATGATCTTCTGCCTGAACAGTGGGATTGGGAACTAGAAATTGTGACATTTTTACAGAAGATTACACATTTTTTTTCTATATTTTTAATTGGTTTTGACAGGAATTTCTTAGTTACAGAATTTCTAATCTTCAGAAAATATTACCTTTAGGAAGTACTCAGAGTACTCCACCTCTAACTACTCTGAATTTCATATAAAAGTCAGACTCCTTGATCTTGCACAGTTTGTGACACGTGAATGTTTCCCCGTCTCTTTATTGGATAGTCAGTTGGACCACACTTTAGCCAAATATTTCTGAAAGATCTTTTCACTTGCTGTTTATAGAGATTTAACAGAAAATACAAATATATATGATTAGTTTCCCGTGAATAACAACACAACAAAAATTGGCAGATTAACCTTCTTTACTAAGTATATACTACACTAATGTTATCCAAAACATAGGCTTGTGTTTTGGATACTCAGACTGTATATATATAAATTTTTGTCCAAAAATTATCAGTACTACTATTATTTCTTCTGGATTACATATTTTCTCTGATGAGATGGAAGCCTCCAGGGTCTAAGAAAGTTACTGTGTTAAGGACTTGAGTATATATTTGAGAGTTACATTACATTAAGTGGGTTGATCTCCTTGCATATAATAGGCAATTTCCGCAACAAGTATTGATTTCAGACATGACAAGTGCATCTATTTTCCCATGACACGTTTATTGTGTGTGTGGATAAACACCCTTGTGTGTGCATGCATGGATAGGTCAGTTACTACATTAGGATGGAGGTGAAAATTTGTAATTCACTGTTTAGATGGCATAAAAGCAACAATAGTGACCTTTATCTAAAATATCTCGACAACTGCTTAGATTAACAGTATTAAATTGATTGCGTAAAAGCCTAGTGATGATTGAAAACAGTCTAATGCCAAAATTATCTACTAATTTATTTTTTTTTAAAAAGATACTTTTAAGTACTTGCTACTTTTTGAATCTAACTAATGCAATGTTGATCGGTCAACATGTCAATGATATCTGATATCTATAATGGGACAGTGGCAGAACTAGATGCAGTGATAAAGATCTCAGCGTCTGAATTCTTTGGTTTCCAGAAAGTGGTTACAGAACCCAGCATCTCATCAAGAGTAATGAGTTCTGAACAGGAATGGACTGACTAGGGCTTTTGTTGAACAGGGCAACTGAACAGAATAATCCTTCAGTTATCAGAGTCTTTATGAGAGACCTAAATTTTATGTTGATAAAACCTATGGCATATAATTTGTTTGGAAAACTGCAGAAAGTTTACGGTTATGGCTTTTCTTGTGATTTAATAGATTTTGTGCAAGAACTATGTTAACTGATTTAATATGGTCCTGAAAATTGCTTTATTTACTGAAACTCGATCATCTGTACCAGTTTAAAAATGCAACAACTAGACTAGAAAGAATAAAGTTGATCCTTTATATGTAGCAAGATTTTATTCTGATATTTAGTGTTTCATCTTCAAATGATGCAAATGAGATGGTGCAGAAAGGGCTCAAATGACTTAAATAGATTTATTTAGACAATTTAAGGTCTAAATACTTGTCTGTATACTGGAAGGTATTCTATTTAACTCCCAAAGATCACATTCTATTGGAAATATTTTTTCACAGCTGAACTCCATGATAAAAAGAAACATATTTCATGTGTCTCTTCAATTAAAAGAAAAAGCACAAACTACAAAGCTGAAGATAAACCTTTTTATAGGATATTTATTTGATTATGATAAACATCACCAGCACAGTGTTGAAAGGGGCTCTGTGTGTGTAGATATGTGTACATTCTGTTTTTATATTTTCGTATGTATGTTTTTCTGTATTTTGTATGTTATTTTAAATTCGTGTCACGTGGAAAGCTAGAGCTTGACCATAAGTGTATTTCATAAGCATCATTTAAGCTTGATCAACACATGTAATAAACATAACAAGAAGGTCTCTAAAGTCCCTTCCAGTCTATGCCATTCTATGATTCTATGGTTCTATGATTTACTCCCAACAATTTTTTCTCTCTTCCCATTAGAAAATATTTCTAAAAGGATCACAATTTCAGCAAAGCAACTAAAGGATGCTTCAGAACTCTAGAATGCTCTGAAGCAGTACATCAAGTACAATTTGCTCAAAATATATTTTTTTAACTTGCACTAGTAGGAAATTTAGTGAACTCTACATTTTTTTACATCTAATACATATCAGATGGGTGTCAGAATGCACATACACACACATATATAATTATTTACAACTTTCAGCATAAGATAAAACTGAGATTCTGAAAGTTTTTTGGAAAAATTAAGATTTTTCTCCTGGCAGTTAAGCATTCTGAATAAATGCATCCCATTTTTTCTTAAATTTCTGGTATAAATATAAAAGTCAAATTCAGAAGGAGAAAACAAACAAACAAAATGAACAAACAAACCAACCTCCCAAACAAACAAACAAAAAGAGCTCCAACCTGCAAGTGACTCCATAGAACAGCACCTTTCAGTTAGATGCTAGCCTGCCTGTTTTTCTTTCAACAGCAATCACCTGTGGACATCCTGGGAATCCAGCTCATGGAATGACTAATGGCAGCGAGTTCAATTTAAATGATGTTGTAAATTTTACTTGCAACACTGGGTACTTACTTCAGGGTGCTTCTCGAGCACAGTGCCGAAGCAATGGGCAGTGGAGTAGCCCTCTACCCAGCTGCCAAGGTAAGAAACTTTCTCATACGTTCTCTGCGCTCTGATGATTTGTCTCAGGCATCATCCTTTACCATGCTTTGAAAATACCAGTATATAATTCAGAAACCTGACCTTTAAGAATTTATTGCCATCTTTTTTTTTAGTTTTTTCCATTTCTATATTGGAAATTGGAGTTAGGGCTGAGTATCGGGGAAGCTTAGCCTTTTCAGTATTTTACCCTAAAGTTCTCAGACTGCAGTCCCTAGCGTTTAGTTTATAGACTTATAAAGTGTACTTTGTATCACAAAAGCTATATTAACATAGTTGACTAGCTAGCCTGGACTAGTTGTTCTAGGGTACAGTTTCCATACATAGTCCATTACTCCTACTAAACCATAGTTATGCAAATGAATATTTGTGCATCAAACCAATATTAATTATTCTGTATTTCCTGGAAATAGCTGAGAGATATTAGTCACTTTTGTACATGTAAAACTTGACTTTTCTTTCCCCCCTCCAAAAAAAAAAAGAGATAAAGTGAGATTTAGTTCTGATTAGAGTTTTTTTTGTGAAGTATATCTGAACTTGATTACTAGTATGGTCTGGGTAAGATGGAGATGTTTGAGAGGTGAGAACAAAGCATGCCTGTGTATCAAATGTACATATTAGGGAAGGATGAAAAGAAACAATCCTAAAACACAATCCAAGTTCTCAGATTTTACTGTGTCATTATCATTTTTTGTTAATCTAGATACCAGTAAAGTAATTAAGATTAAAAGGGAAACAAATATCTGAAGTTATCCTATTGTTACTCCTCCTTTTTTTGACCACTGGTTTTATTTCTTTTCCTCAACCTCTCTCTGTCACTTCAGAACACGGAGCTAATAGCAAATCTTTGGTCTGTTAAACCAATATCTTTATCAGGCAAAGAAATCTGTTCATTGGTCTGTTATCTGTATGTCCCAAAATACATTGTACTTGTGTAGTATGTGGTTTCTCAATAATGGATATTTAATGATATTTTGAGAAGTTTTCTTCTCAATCACTGGGGCAGATTGGATATTTTCTACATATGAAACAGATGTAAATTGTCAGAGGGGTGAAAAGCATGACATGAAGTGCAAAATCTAAGATACACTGAAAGATCTCAAAAGCATGGAGAAAAGTATCCTTCAGTGTTCTTTTTTGAAGAGCTCAGAAGGAAATGTATTTTTAAGGATCTAATTTAAAAATCTTGTTCCTGGTCATATTCCTTTTTCAAAGCTGGAATTGTCTGTAACTTTTAACAACAGTATTAATTTCCAAATGTGCAAAACAAATAAAAAAATTGTCAATCTGTGGAGAGAACCTGATGATTTTGCCAGGTATGGAACATGAAAAGTAATAAAATGCAAAGATCAATGAGTCGCTCAGTTGATCTATCTATACATCTATGCATACATATAGAAAATATTACATATATATAAAATATATGTTATACTTAAAATAAGTTTTTGAGTGTTGAATTGCAATTGGCAAGACTGGCAAGATTTTTATTCTATGAAGTAATTTGGCAAATCTTTGCTAAATCATGCAGCCTCTGAAATGAGTATCACACAAATTTTTCCTTAGGCTGATGAACCTTTAAGTTCTTTTGCATGGGTTATATCTCATTTGTGAATGCTGATGACAAAATTAAGAAGCTAAAGATTATTTTACACATTTAAAAAATGTGCTTTCTTTTTTTAAATCACCTCATCTTCCACTATTCAGAATACAAGTCAGGAATTCCATTGTCCTCTCTCATTAGACAGGTCCAAGTTAGATAGCTTGTTGAAAAGCACATTAATACTAAAGCAGAGAAAATAATTTCACCAGAAATGCAATGACTAGTAAGCTTTACTTGAGTATTTCCTTTCACTGGAAAAATGATCACTTAAATGTAAAATCAATGTAATATTATGGTGTTGTAACTTGTCTTTAACCTGCTAAAGGAAATTTAAGCAAAGATGTGTTAAGGATACTATCATTTGGACTAAAAATTATGTAATAAGAAGTTAACTTTGGATATTAGTAGCTTTATTATCTCCACCTGTTAGTTTATTAAAAATCCTATTATATTACCGTGGTAGTTTCAAAGAATAATAATTATCTTTGTTGATTAGCTCATCATACGATTTCAGAGGTAGCTGATGGAATTCAAGCTCAGTGTGTGTGGAATTAGATCTTTCATTTTCATTAAAACAATACAGACATGGCAATTCCCTCAGTCACTACCCTTAGAATTTATTCAAGTCAGTTAACTAGCATAGTGGTATAATTATTGGAATGGAGAAACAGGAATTAGTAAAGTGTTCCTATTTAGGCTCATGTCCTTTTGTTCGATTTGATAGTGTTTTGTTTTGCTGGAGTTTAGTGAACAAACTTCTCAATCTCATCTGAGATTTTAAGTAAGGTTTTATTTGCTGAAAATACACACTTTTTCACGTATCTTGTAGCAGCAGTCCAGGTCTGCTCTGTTTGATTGACAGAGAAATTGCATGGCTTTGCAGAAGTTCAGCCCCATTTATGAGCTGAGTTACTCAACTATTTACATTGAACTCAAATGCATTTATTAAAAGGAAAGCAAGTGACAGTGAGGAAAGGGGGAAAAAAAAGGATCTTTATAAAAAGGTAATGCTAAGACTTAGCAGATTTTAAAAATAAGAACATATGAATTAAGATCCTTACAGTTACTCTGTTACTTCAGTTGTGTCTCCTGTCGACTTTCATTTTCCTTTCACCACATGAATTTGAACTTAATCCAAGGCTAATTTATGGTCTGAAATCTTGTTTAGGGACAATGTTTTTTTCTGAAAGTAGTGAATATCATAGATGCAACTCTGCCAAGATCTATTCACTTAAGAAAGGCAAACTCCTACTGGAATGGGTGGCCCAGATTCTCTCAATTGAATGTCTACAACTGTGTCTGTTCACAGTGGTGTAAAGTTGGACTTTTGCCTTTCACTCAGTGCATCTTCACTTCATTCTTTGCTTCACTTAGTATTTCTTTCTCTATAGCAATAGGTATTTTTTAGTCTTGTATCTTTTCCGTCATGAACTGTGAGGATCCACCTAATCTTGTCACCTATTGCTTTGTATGTTGCTTCACTGTAGGTCTGTATTACAAAGCACAGAGGGTTTTTTAGGAACCGAAATCAATAACTTTTTAAAGGTTTTAATAAACCCTATGTGATTTAAGTATTTATATCATCACAGCTTGCAATAGTGGTCAGTATATGGAATGGATGTGTAATTGTTTTTCTCCACTGGAGTGTTTTTTAATGTATGATTTGGCAAAATGTAATCTCAAGTTGAAAGAAGGAGCTTGATTCATTTCTGTCTCATGTATCAGCAAGAATTTTATTTAAAATAAAAATCAAAATGCAAATTTTAATCAAATGTCACCACTTTTGTCTGAGAATTTACAAAATTGGAGATGCACAAGAGGTAAAGCACCAAAGCTGAGTCTCATTGCCTTGGTTAAATGTAAGAAATTCACAACTAGTGACAGGAAAAAAAAGACTTGATCAGGCTAATACAGAAGTGTTGAGGCATGATCAGCCTTGAATAAGGTTTGCAATTTCTATAAGAAATCCTGCTTTTGGGTTCTATAGAGGAATATACTATCTAAAGTAACAATAACTGCTATAAGTAAATGTATTTGTGCACCAAAAGATATTTAATTGTAGAGCAAAGGGAATAGTCAGTAGTGGCTTAGGTTTAAGCATATCGGTAGTTCTATACCATTGACTAAGTACATGTATCTCTGATCTAGAAATCTGGGAGATAGTATTTCAATTATATGATTTATTTTTTTAATTGTCTTGATAATTGGTGTTGTTTCTTATTTTAGATTAGTGAGGTGGTGGGTTGACCTTGCACAAAGTACATAGCTGTCTTTTCTGCTGCTCCTTCCTTCTCACTTTATTATTCTTCTCTGGTGTGGGTTCTCCACAGGAAACAGTTCCTTCAGGAATATCTGTCTGCAAGCATAAAGGTTATGCTTAACATGACACTGTTAAGAACAATAACTGAAGCAAAAAAGAAATAGACTTTCTTTATATACTCTTTTCTGTCTTAAAATGAATAATTGAAATTTTCTGGAAAAGAATATATCTGTATGCTGCTGCTTACAAGGAATTTAGGAATTCACCATGAAATAAATCCTTTGGTATTTCTTCAAAAGAATAGAGAAATTTAGAGCAGCTGGGCAAGTTCCCACAGAACAATTCTGTGCATGCATCTATCCAGTTTAATTTTACCTGTATATTTGAGAAAAAGGATTCTTCTCTACTGCAAACTGATGCTCTTCAACCTCGTAGAATAATTGCATTTACATCATTTCAGTGAGAGCAGAACTTGATATACCATTTAAGATTTTTATTTCAGTAAATACTGTATTTTGGACCATATGGTGTGAAAATTACTGTAACATTTTGATTATGATTATGCTATTTTAGCTATACTTTGATATAATTTGGATTAAAGGAGGAATCTGCATAGTTCAAAATGACTAGAGATATTTTGCCAAAAAGGCTTAAGTAAAATAAATCTTGAAGTATATTATTTACATGAAAGATGAGCAAAAAATCCTTATTGGTTACATTTAAGAAAAAATAAATTGCATTTCAATGATGAAGTAATGCTCAAATGAAAATTTTACAGGCACAATTAAAAAAAAAAAAAGGAGTAATCAAAATTCTGCCTACTAAATGGCTTATATAAAATTTACTCCTAATTAGTTGATTAGAACTTACCTAGAGCAAGTAATAGCACTTCTGGCATATGCCCTTCCTTCTAAAATTGCCTTTTATCTAATGGGTGAAAAGCATTTGTATTAAAGGTCATTGTTAGTGCATTATGAATTTGTGTACAAAGAAAGTAAATCTTCCAGCTCCTTAAATATACTGCTGGGAAGGGATTGATGTTCTTGGCAAACCTGTATCATTTAATTCAACAGAGCTTTTATGTATGACCTTTCTTTAAAACCTTGGTTGAGTTCACTTGAGTCAGTAATGAACTTGGCTTCACTTCGCTGAGGCTCTACATGCAGCTACTACAAACTATAGATTACTGATTGAAGCTGTTGCAGAATTTTATTATTTTATTTTCTTTCATTTCATTTTATTTCATTTTACAGCTGAGCCATAATGTATACACAGGAAACCTTAATATTTCCAGAAAATAAAGCTGGGCAACTCTAAGGCAGTCTTTTGCAGTGAAACGTTGCTTTTATCTGTTTTGTCAGTAGCAGGTTAACTAATAAGTTAACTAGTAAGTTAACTAATAAGTTCCATTTACAGGACATTTACCAAAGGGATTATAAGAGGATCTTTTGCCTGACAAAAAAAAAATGTGCATTCAAAAGATATTATGTGCTACTCTAGAGTCATATGATAAAGTATTTATCATATGACATATGACAAAGTATTTATCGTATGACATATGACAAAGTATTTAAATATGTTTGTTTATCCTAAATGCACTGAAATGGCATACCTTCAATGATATTTCTCCCTTACTCCAGAATGCCATTATTGTGCTAATTTAGTCATGATTTTGTCCGGTTTTGGAAAACTGTTTCGGCACAGCAAGTGAAAACTTTAATCCCTTAAAAGAAGTACATCTGTTAATAATGGATTTTGGATCTATCTTCTGCGGTAACATGATCATTAAAACACTTGTGTCTTGGAAAAACTCATGTTCCTACTCATTCTTTCACAAGTGAAAAAAATGACTTGTGATGTTGGGATGCTTTGTGAGATAAAAAACCCAGCTTATTTGAATTATCAGAATAATAATATCTGTTCTAAAATTTAATTGTAAATAAATTGTAAAATAGGTATTTTTAACAGTCTTTTCCATATTTTTGAGATCACTGAAGTATGATTTTAAAATCGTATTTTGCGAGATAACATTGTCTTCTCTGCATGGACTCTATCTTTACCTTTATTTTTCTGAGAAAGAATGTGTCAAGCAGTCAGTTTATTTGCCTTTAAATTGAAATCAAATGGCATTGGAAAAATTCCAACAGCCAAATCTCTGCTATCTTTGGAAGATCTGCCTGAACAGGACTTGATGCAGCCTGAATATGCTAACCCAGAACTAGCTATGAAAATATAAAATCCTACACCAAATATGTTCAGTGTGGATTTTTTTCCCCCTTAGGAATTTGGAACTGCTTTCCATTTTGTCTTTGGAAGCATAGAAAGCTAGTCTTTTGCACTCTCCACTTTTCATAATAACTCCTAACCACCAAAATGAGAACTGAATCAGATTGCCTCATCAGGGCTCTGCACTCCTGATTGCACTGCAGGTCATTTTTCCATATGTTATGCTTGAAGTAAGAACTGCTGTATTTAACACTATACTTCATCACATCTTCTAGAATGCAAGACTTGCAAGAAGGAAATTTTCAATTATTACCAATAGCATTTATACTGCATTAATTACAGTGAAAATTTCCTTGGTCTAAGCTCATCAAAAAAATGTCATCAAGCGTCATGTCCTGCCTAGGAGGGGAGGACAAGTGACTTATATTTTTAATTCCCCAATCAAGTGGACAATGGTGAGATAAGTCTCAAGGTCCATACTCAAACATTTATTAATTTTTCGCAATCTATAGATCGTACCCACAATAATCGGTTTTAGTTACCTGACACTTTAAGGCAGGCAATAAATGATTATAAATATGTTAAGCGGGAGTTTCAGGAGGACGGAGCCAGGCTCTTTTCAGCGGCGTCCAATGACAGGACAAGGGGCGATGGGTACAAGCTGGAACATAGGAGGTTCCACAAAAACATTAGGAAAATCTTTTTCGCTGTAAGAGTGACAGAGCACTGGCACAGGCTGCCCAGGGTGTTTGTGGAGTCTGCTTCTCTGGAGACTTTCAAAACCTGCCTGGATGCGTTCCTGTGTGACCTACTGTAGGTGATCCTGCTCTGGCAGGGGGGCTGGACTAGGTGATCTTTTGAGGTCCCTTCCAACCCCTAACATTCTGTGATTCTGTGTGATTCCGTGACTTAATGATAACCAGGAAAATACTAACTATACAACAAACTACAGCAAGCTGCATGTTACTTAATGATAATAAGGAAAAAGGACATGTAACAATCATAATTAATGATTACAAGATAGAAACTAAGTATAAACTAAGCAAGCGTTATGATCTCATGCATATTCATGTCAAGGTTGTTGAGGCATCTGTCTCCTGCTTCCCTCTACCACATTTTATTTGGCACTTAACAGTTTGCCACACAGGACCAGAAACTGGTCTTGTTTTTGACCAAGCTGAGGGTTTGTAAAATGCCAAGAAATGTTTAAGACAAACATATTTTACCTTACATTTTTTGATAGATTTTAATAATGTATGTAAAACCACAAAAGACTACTTCCTAAATAAATATTTTAGTTTTATGGTTTACAAGGCCAGAGTTTCTATGATAAAATCACTCACCAACTGACCTACATTGGAAAAAAAAAATTACAATTAAAAAATCAGACTCCTGTATATTTGAGGCTTTTGAAAAGTGATTTTGTAGGTTGAGCAGTGCTTTGGTTTTGGTCTGATTTTTGATTGTGCGGTTTTTTTTGCTTTATTTCACTAAGAACTTATCATTGTTGTGTATTGTTGATTTTGCACTGAACTTTACTAACATTCCATAGACTGGCAATTCTGTAATCTTGCTTTCACAAGCAGTGCCTTCTTTGTGGTTCTTACAATTTTTCATAAAGTCAGAGTGTATTCTCTACCCCTATTCACTCTGGGTGCCAGTCTCTATATTTGTTCTAGATAGCAACATGAATGCAATACTTTTCAAATAAAAAAGTTTTAAAACACTATTGATCAGATATGAAAGTTTAAAGAAGCTTAACATTGTTTCTGTCAAGGAAAAAAATAGAGAGAGAACAAGAAGAAGAAATGAAACACTGAATGATGTACTTTTTGAAGATCATTCAACTTTTTAAGAGTAAACTGCCTAAAGGACTCTGACATGGTCTTTTCACTTTGTCCTCAAGGGTTTAACTCTACTCGGTGTGAGGTTCCAAAGTCATCAGGGCAGACTTGAAGCATTCTGCTGCTTTTCTCAACAGACTAAATTGAGAGCGCCAGAATTCATTTCCCATGTAACCCTTGACAGCTGTCATTGAGAGAAAGCAATCTCCGTCTGCTCTCACCGTGATTTACAACTGAGTCCCCAGGGTGAAAGGCAATCAGGGAAACTACTGCCTTAGTTCTGTATGCTGACCAACTCCAATTCTTTTCTAAAGTACTCCTTACTGCAGCCCTGCTTAGCAACCACACACTCGTGTATATATATTTAAAAATATATAGCTGATGTTAAATGGCACTAGCAGGCACAACTTTGTTTACTTTTTTGCTTGAGGGCTAGTACACTCTTGCATAATCATTTGATAAGGCTTCATGTGCAATGCAAGAATTCTGTTGCACAGAGCACATGTTTAAATTAGACATTCAGTGGCTATTCTGTTCATCACTGAGTTGACTAAACAGATACTGCTGGTACACAAATGAGAACACTGTATCACATGGACCACTTGATACTTTAGGACTTTAATATATTCCTGGGGAATTCCATATTTCTGGTCTTCATGGAGAATTATGTTTTCCTTTTCTCCCTATTGTGTTTCAAAATAGTTCACTTAGAATTGCTTTGGGTAGCTTTAGGACACCATATCTTCATGAAACAAAGTTCTTTTCTCTTAATTTATAATACTGGCTTTTCAGAAGCTAACTTTTCAGGCTTACTTATTAAACTGAAGTTTCAATTTTAAGCAGTTTTATTTTGATTTATTTTAATAATCTCAACTGTACTAAAACAAAAAAGGGACAGCTGTAGTGAAAGCCTGTTAAAAAATAAACCTGGAGAAAGACTTGAGTAATCCATAGAGTGGGAAGAGTTTTTGAAAATCATCTTATTCTTGAATGTGCAAAACCTTCAATAGATAATGAAAATTTTGCAAAATGCTTCAGATTTTTCTTTTTTTTTTTTTATGGTCAGAAAAAGTTGTAAGAAAGCATACGAGCCTCTAACATAGTCCTTAGTGCTTTCCATTACAGTGAACAGATTTGATACCAGAAACTGCTCCTGGAACTGTTCGGTTTATCTTGTTACTATATATATATATTAGGAAGTAGTTCAGATCCATAGACAGTTTTTTGGTTCAAAGGTACTGAACAGGCATAATAATGCTACGATGCCGTCTTGCCAGAGCTGAAGGTAAGGTGTGCATTAAGCTTCTTTGTATCCTAGGGGCAGTGAAAGGCGAAGGAAGCATAATAGCACTCTTGCAAATCCAGGTATTGGAAATTGATAACCCTCATGAAATGGGAATTAGGTTACATGTGTGTCCATGTCAGTAATTTCAAAGACAAACAGACTTGAAACAGTAATTTAGATCACCAACACCTATATGCTGCTCAATGCCCACATAAAATATTTTGGAAAATTAAAAGAACTGATAATATCTAACAGCTTATGATCACTGAAAGTTAAGAAATTGCACAGTATAACCTATGCATTCTTGCTATAATTAGTTCTTTTATTTTATGTTGGAAGCACAACAGAGTAATTTCAAATGTGGATAATATTAAATCCAGGCTACTAAACGTGCACCTGTAATGTCATCATCATCATCATCGTCATGGCTAGGCTTCACGAATGAAGATATGGGAAGGGCTCTACCCACACTTGCTACAAGTGCGCTGATGGCTAAAAAGACTGATGAGGGATAGGCAAGTCCCGTTGCAAAAGGCACAGTGGAAAGTCTCCTTATGTGGTACTGGTGAGGCACGGTTCTTTCTGTGTTGTCTTTTCTCCTCGAGACTAATTCTATGTGCGTTCTCGAAGGAGGCAGCAGCGTTATGGATGGGGTGTCTTCATGTCTCCCAATTAGAGGCCAGAGTGGACCACTGACCTGTAATGTGGATCTGTCTGAATACAACAAGTAGTCCCAATTGTACCATGATAAATTTTCTAATACAGAAAAGTTTTAAATGTGATTGATATATATTAATTCACCTTTGAACTATCAGTTTTTATTCCAGAGGATTTTCACAGTCATAGAAGACAACTAACATCATTACTTTTTTACCTGTATAGAGATTATTTGAAGAAAGAGCTGCTCTTGCTGAAAATTAAGAAGATTCCTAAAATACATAGATATCAATAGAATGGAAAAGTGTTAGTTTGTTGTAGTTACTTTTTGGTGGTTTGTGTTATTGTGGGTCACAGTATTGATATTGTATTACTGCGAAATAGAGGATCAAAAAAACATTACTCTAAAGTAGCAATTTCTGCTAAATCAAAGGATTGCAAAATATTCACTTCTGCATTTGAAATTAAAATGTCTATATTTTTAAACTAAATTGGTCATGGGCATGGGAAGTTAATTGCCTCAGCTAATTAAGAAGCTTTTCCAACCTGTTTTTCATTTTTATGAAGTAGCATATCCACAAATGGTTCAGAGCATGGTTCAGGCGTTAGCAAGGACAGCAGAAACATTCCTGATGAGCACTTCAGAGAAATTCACCCAAATCTGTAGGGCAGCAGAGCTCAACAGAATAGATGTGGCCACTGTCTACTACTGGCCTCATGCCAGAGAACAACTTCTGGTATTCTTCACAGTGGTACACATGTAACTTCACATGTTAGGGAAAGTATATACATATACAAAGAGACGGAGTTTAAGACTGGAACAACTTAGAACTACACAGAAGATGCAAGCTAGTTGCAATAGCAGAAGCTTTCCATCAGCATCTACACAACACTACACCACATCTAATTGCCTAAGAAACAAGGTTAATTGGGATGCAGCGTCTGTTGGTTCTGGGAGCTGTGCTAATTTCTGGAACAAAGAATGCACTGTGAATCCAGACATATGAGCTCATTCAGAACTAGCTTAATACTTTGGTTGTGCTTCATGGCAGTGGGCTGGATGTTTTACAGTCTCTTCGTGTCCCTGTTCTACAATGATAAGTTATATTGCCAGTGAAAGAATTACATAGTTGACAGTGATTTGTAGTAATGGCAGAAAAAAGCAGTAAAAAAGACTATGTAATGTAAAAAAAATAAAGCATTTTCTCTTGATTCTCAAAAGCAGGAATTTTCAGAGTTCTTTAAACTAAGTACAGAGACTGCCACATCCAAATCTTTTGCAACTTCCAAAGATCAGTAACATTTTAGGACTGTCCCTATTTTATGGGTCAGCAAAAAAAGTCAGAAAGTAAAAAGGTATTTTCTTCTGTCAATGAAATCCCAGTGTAAACACACATTTATTTAACCTGCACATATGTGTTTTATGTATAACATTTATAAGGTTAGAAAAGTAAGTTGCTGGTATGAAATGCAAGATAAACTGTTATAATGCAAGCTAAGTATAACTTCTCTAGTGAACTATTTCATAGGAATCAACAAAAAACAGAATGGCAATACTTTAGATTAGAAGACTTTCTTTTCAGAAAAAAAAAACAAAGCAGGTCTCAATTAACAATATCTCTTCATCAATCTACATAATGCCTTACTAATGCTTTATGTACATCGCTGTAATACATGGTATTTTTAAAATCTATCTTGCTTTTCTGTAATTTTGTCTTCAGTGTTTTTAATAACAATCAGTAAATATCAAATAGGTTTACTTCATACCCAAGAGTGTTCTCCCTCTCCCCCTACCCCCAAATATTACTTCTGAAATAGTTTTTATGAAGAACATACTTGAGACGTTCTTCAGATGTATGCTTGTCAAGAATCCATTGTAAAACTAAAATCATGAACCTTTGATTCTTTTAAGATTGTGCTTTTAAAAGAGAAAGTGAAGTAAAACCAATTTTAACTGTTTTGCAAGCAGTATTAAACTTCGGGATGTTAGTGTTTCTTTAAAATTCTGATACTTTTTATCTGATTGAATGACATATTCTTTCATTGAATGAATATCTGCCCAAGCTGTCTTGTTCTAGTGTGTTAGCTAATCAGTAAATTTAAATTATATATATGATAAAACTTAACCTTTGCATTAGTTACTCCATATGTTTTACCTTAAAAATGTTAATGCTATGTGCTATTCTTCTCCACTGGTTTCATTTTCATGAAAATTAACTTGAACTAGATGATATACTTGAAATACTAACTATTCAAAATATTATTTTTTTTTTAATTTATACCATTATGTTTAGAGTGACCACAGGGAAGGAGTAAAGGAGGCATTTATATCTTTTCAGATAGTGTTCAGATGAATAGAGACAAAAAGTTTGAGTTTGCAACAGAGACCTCAGTGTCTCATTGTAATCTCACAAATGAGCATGTTCACTGCAGGGTATAAAACGGAGGATTAGGAGGTTGGATATACCTTATACAAAAATGAAACAGTCATGACAAACCCCATATTTTTAGGTTTTTGGCTGCTATCTGAAAAATAACCTCATGGTTACCCTCACTCCCCCTCCATTATCAAATGTTTGATTTTTCGCCATCTCTTTTTTTTTTTTTTTTTTCTGTTCTACATATTAGTGTTGGAAGCAATTTTTCCCATTACAGGAAACTTAAAAAGAAAATGTTAAAAGTGTTACTTAAACTAGGTACTGGTACTAGTTTGATTTTAATTTAGTTTCCTTCACATAAAAAATACACAGAAGACCAAACTGAGCTTACAAAGAGAATGATAAAAATTCCTTCTATTTCTCTTTAATTTTCAGACAGCTTCCATGTCCAAGACTTAAGAGCTGGAGTACAATAGTAGTATTACTTTCAAAGCAAAAAGGTCTAGAGACTTACTTAGGAGTCGACATATCTGATATTTAAGCCAAATAAAAGCCACAAAGGGTATCAAATGGACCACAGTCATAAGCTGCTAGTGAAGTAACGTAAAAAAATGACTGATACACTTTTTTTTAACGATATGGCTATTGTATATCAGTGGTGAATACTGTTTGTCTTACAGTGGTGAACTGTTCCGATCCTGGCTTTGTGGAAAATGCAATTCGGCACGGACAGCAGAATTATCCTGAAAGCTTCAAATATGGAACAAGTGTGGCATACCATTGCAAGAAGGGCTTTTATCTGCTGGGGTCATCTGCTTTGACCTGTAAAGCTAATGGCTTATGGGATAGATCACTACCAAAGTGTTTATGTAAGTATTCGTTCAGTTGGAATAACTTTAAAGAGTGATGCATGGTTTTTACTCATGACAGACAAAAAAATGTAGCTGCCTGTTGAGGAACAAAACTAGACTATAGGATCAAAATATTGCAAATCATACATCTAGGTAAGAAAACAATATGGTAGAATTTCATGCAACTTGTCAGTATTAAAATTAGATTTAGAGGGGATTGCAGAGATATTATTTCAAATGGCAGAAAGTTAAGATTAATTTTCCCTTTCGGTGTATTGCTAAGATAAAACCAAATCTACCAAAAAGACCAAAT